>NW_016107587.1:834044-852256 GCF_001604975.1 Cebus imitator | reverse complement strand
AGAGAGTTCTGTAAGAAATAAAATGACATCAGAGTGTTGAAGCACAGAAACACCTGAAAGAAAACAAAGCACCAAAATTTGCGAAGAAGTAGGCACATTGTGAAGGTTTTATTGTATTAGAAATGCAGGCAACAATACTGCAAAAAATGGTAAAGGAGTAACCCCCTGGTTTTAAGTCTTGTAAGATTCCAGCATTATTGGAAAAGTAAAAAAAGAAAAAAATTATTAGAGTGTAATAAGCCAATGATGCAATCTGTGGTCTTCAGACAACAATAAAATAATAGAGAAATAATATACAAATAAGTTAATAGATTTAAAAAATTAATAAATACTTTATCGTTTCAAAGAAAGCAAAAACAGATAAAATGTATCATAACGTAATATATTCAAATAGACAACACAAAGTAACATGATGAATGCAGGCCCAATGACAGCAAATCTTACATTAAATGTGAGTAGAACAAATATTCCAATTAAAAGATTAATATTGTCAATCTGCATTAAAAAATTAACCATGTGCTATCTATTACAGAAATAGCTTTTGGGCATGGAAATTTTGAAAATAAAACATTGAGGAAAATATATCACAAAAGTACTAACCAAAAGGAAGCTGTAGTAGACATATCCATATTATATGACTAGTTATAGTAATGCTATTAACTTCCTGGAGATGTTGTGAGGGTTAATTTGTTTGATACACAGCTCTTTTTATTAAAGTATACTGTCTGGCAATCAGTAAAGTTTCAGTGAGTCTTATTTATTGTTAATAAATGTACTACCATCTTTATCATTGCCTAGAATAAATACGCATTTAACTATGTCATTTAAAAGCCTATATGCAATAACTTATATCTAAAATTTAATATTTATATATTAGTAGAAATAAGAAGCAGTGAAGAAGAAAAAAGTAATATGGCTAAATATATCAACTCCTCCAAAATACAGGAAAAATGCATTAGGATAACAGATTTTAAATCAAAACATCAACAAAAATGACAACTTGGTTAAGCTCCTCTATTCCAAGACAAAGACTCTCAGGTATGATTTTTAGAAATATAGTTAAGTGAGATGTTCAAAGACCCTGCATAAATAAGAAGGGTTTTCTGATGATTACCCCGGGAGCTTTCTCTGCATTGCCAGACAGTGAGCTGGTTGGGCCTGAGAGCTTCCTTAAGGCCTTCCAAGTCCAGGTGACCAGTTTTCCTGGCATTCCTCTAAACCGTTGGCCCATGAGCTTACATTGTCTGGTGTCAAGGCAGGCTTAGAAAGCCCCTCCTTATGTGCTCTGTATGAAGCAAAACCCACCAAAGAAGTCCAGCCCAGGCTATGCTCCCACAGAGCAAGCCTTTCTACAGGAGACCTGTATTGGATTCTAACCCATAACAAAAGATTTTTGATGCCTTTCACTCAAAAACCTTCTCATTACACCTACCACATACAAATCATATGTATAAGAAGAAAATAAAATAAACAGTAAAAATGGTAAATAAAGACAAAAGCAGTTGGGTGTGGGGGCTCACGCCTATAACCCCAGCACTCTGGGCGGCCAAGGCTAGAGGATCACTTGAACCCAAAAGTTTGAGACCAGCCAGCGAAACATGGTGAAAGCCTGTATCTACAAAAAATACAAACCTAGCAAGTCATGGTGGCACACATGCTGTGATGTGGAGCTTAGGTCTGAAGCTTGGGGCATGGAGCAGCTGCCACTCCAGAGTCTGGGGCATGCATAGATTTAGAAGGGTGGTGGCCTGGTTCTGGGCAGCACAAAAGTTGCCCCTTTTTGGGAGAGAAATACACAGCGTCTCCCTGTCTGAGGGGTTGATGGTAGCAATGATTGTTAATTACCTCAGTGCTGAAAGCTACCAATATCCTCTGTAGAGCAGGCCACTGGGGACCATGGTGGCACCTGCCATTAAAGGTTGACATGAGGAAGTTTGTAATTATGGAATATTGCTGGGTCCTGATTGTGGCAATAGTTACTTGAATCCACACACATGGTAAAATTTCATAGAACTGCATACGTGCATAATAATTGTGCATAAAAACTAGTAAATGTTGACCTGTATTAATTTATTCACGTAGCTTTGTCCTACCTCCTATAATAGAGCTAGGAGATTAGGTAGAAGTGGTAGGTCAGAACATTGAGAGATAAACGAAGTAAGGACTTGCCAAATCCTATCACCTAAAGCGTAGTAAAGCATTGCAGGAATGCTTGCTTACTGCTTCTAAGTAGTATTTCCTGCTATTAAGATAGAACCATATAACCTTTTCAAGTATCTTCTATTTACATTCTCTACCAGACTAAAGGGTGAGACTGGTAGCAAAAGTCAGATTAAATAGAGTGCTTTTGTAATTTCTTATGCTTGTATGTAGTGGTCATTAATTTAAAGACTGGGGTAATGAACAGAGAATCAAGTCCAGTGGATAAAATGGAGCTAGTTTTAGGCTTTTGCAAAATGTCTATACAATATTTTGGTTGTGCCTACAAGGAAATAGAGTTGACTGGAAGCAAACACACCAGAATTCTACCATGTCTGATGGGCAGTAGTCTGTGATTAGCCAATCTCTAAGATCCTTTAGCTGCAGGGCTCATATGATCAGGAAGTGGGCTGCAAAAGTTATGTAGGCCTCAGGAAGGCCATGTCCTCCAATGTTTCAGATGTGGCCATGAAGGTCACAGGACAGAGAAGCCGTCTGCTATTGCTACCTTTGCCTATCATTGGGCACAGTGTGAAGATGTAATGCCTTAAGTAGCTGAGGTAATGAAAATGAAAAATGTCCAGTCTCCCTGAGGCTAGGGAGGAAGAAGGGAGCTAGACATCAGTTCACACTGATAACATGGAGTTACTAAGGATTCCTGCAATGTCTACCTCAAGTATCACTGGTGATGGAGTGTATAAACGTCACCCACATTTAATCTACCATTAAGCAGTTTACTGCTAAAAAATATAAAATAAAACCTAAAACAAAAACAAAACTCCTGTTTTTTTTTTTTTTTTAACCTTTGCAATTATTAGTTTATTAGTATCATCCAGGACTCAGATGTTCAGTATTCTTCCTGAAATTACATAAACAAATGCAAATGGAAAGAATCCAAGTCAAAATTATGTAACAAAACAGCACTCCATCACAAAAGTATGTAAAATTACAAGAACGCGATTTTAAAATACTGGCACTTTAAGAGAACTACAATCTCGAAAAACACAAAATTGCCAAATTGTTCCCTATGAATGAGTTTGGGTTTTGTAAAGAAAAATCATTCAAATAAATTGAATAATTCATACTGAGATGCAAAGTTTAAGTGTCTTCTTTCCTCTTGTCTACTTGGATTTATAAAGGGGCAAACCAAAATATAGAAAAATATACCCTATTTTTAATGTGGCTTCTTCATTTTAAAAGCTGGACCAATTAATTAAAAATACTTTTAATGGAAAGTTTTGTTTCCTGAGCAGTTTATATTTAGATAAATGGGAAAAGACATCTATAGCCAGCATTTTCATAGTCTTCATCGAGACTAATGTGAACAAAAAATTTAATATGGCAATCTTGTATTTTAAGCTCACACTTTTGGGGATACATTCTCTGGTCTTCTTTAATGTGGGAACTGCAAAATATAACTACCATTACATGGTAATAGGAGTTAAAAAATAGAGTCCTCATGTAAAGGTTAGAACATAATTTTCTATTAGTCCTTCAAGGACAGACTTTCAAAACGTTTGATTCTAATAATCCTATGCTGTGAGTAGATCGATTACTCTTCAGTTTGTAAATATAAGTGGGCTATGTGAAATTTCTTAACTGATCAAGATTTTGGATTTTCAGTTATGGATGAAAACTATCTCAAATTTACCCCCATCATGATATGCAGGGTGTGTAGACAAAAGCTTTTTATTAGCTAAATATATGACAGGATAAACACTGTAATAATTCATGTGATTCAAAATGAGCAAAAGCAAAAGACTAGCTTACCTCAAGCAGAAAAATTTCAGACCTATGGAAAGGACAATACTAATAAAAAAAACTGTATTTAGTTAGAAGCATTCAGAATGTCAACAAAACAGCTGCAACTTTTTTTTTTTTTTTGCAATTACAGAGTGGTATTCAGTTAACAGAACAACACTTATTTCTTATAAGCTGCATCAGAGACAACTGAAGATGAAAAAGCCACCATCCCCATATATAACTAATTTGTGCTGGGCACCAACAAGAGCCTGCTTTAAATTTCCATGCCAATTTACAACCCCCATGCTGTACCAGGCAAGGTTAGTGGCTATTGAAAATACCACCAGGTCAGAGCTATCTAAAGACACATTCAGTAGTGTGTTAACTACACAAAAAAAGACACTGTACAGTTTAAAAACAAATCTTACACAGCCTTACATTTCAGTTTTTTTCTTTAAAAGCAGTGAATTGTGTAGACAGGGGTTAAATGCTTTAGAGGCAAGAAAAATAACTGTGCTAGAATCAACTTATTCATCATCATCATCTTCTTCATCTGCATCTTATTCATCTTCCCCTTCCTCCTCCTCCTCTTCATCTTCCTCCTCCTCCTTCTTTTTCTTGCATTTTTCAGCCTTGACAACTCCCTTTTTGGCTGCATCGGGCTTTCCTATAGCTCTATAGGCAGCAATATCCTTTTCGTATTTTTCCTTCAGCTTCGCAGCCTTCTTTTCATAAGGCTGCTTGTCGTCTGCAGCAGTGTTATTCCACATCTCTCCCAGTTTCTTCACATCAATGGACAGGCCAGTATGTTCTCCTTTGATTTTTGGGCGATGTCTCAGAGCAGAACAGGAAAAAGGCCGAAGGAGACCCCTTGGGTGCATTGGGATCCTTAAGCTTCTTTTTTGCCTTCCCTTTAGGAGGGATACAGGTTTTCATTTCTCTTTGATAACGGGCCTTGTCCGCCTTTGCCATATCTTCAAATTTTCCTTTCTCTTGAGCAGACATGGTCTTCCACCTCTCTCAGCACTTCTTAGAAAACTCAGAAGTTGACTGAAGCATCTGGATGCTGCTTCTTATGTTCCTCCCAACAAGTTTGCACAAAAAATGCATATGATGACATTTTACCTCTCAGCTTCTTATGCTCTCCTTTGCCTGTGTTTAGCTATTTTTCCTCGGTGAGGCACAGAGTCGCCCAGTGCCTGTCCAGCTCTCACTTGCCCTGGTACTGTCTCCATAGAGCTGCATGTACTGCAGTGGCTGTCAAAAAAACAAAACTCTTAACTGCCACCTCTCATGCTCTACATTGTTTTAGCTTCTAGGTTCCTTGGTCTTTTTACAGTCATTTTAACAGGGACTTTGTTAAGAGGAGGTCGACAAGTATACACTGCGTAATGTAGTAAAAAGGAAGCCTAAGAATCAAACATATAATGAATGTGTCTTTTTGACCACTGGAGAAAGGATGAGTTAAAGAATACTCTTTGAGATTGGGTTTGCCATTTGAGAAAATGGGGCTTTATAATATTTTACCACAATTTTATGATTAATTTTTATTTCTGAACTGACAAACACTGTAATTTGTGAATACATCAGATAATTTGAGCTTAAGCAAATTTGGCTCTTATTCTAATGGTAATTTGGCAAGTCAGTCATTCTAACAGAAACTCACTTGCCCTAAACCTTAGTTTCATTTTCTAAAATTTGTGAAAATGATACTTATATTACAGGGCTTGTGTGAAGATTTAAGCACGTGGGCACATGTGCTTACCCCCTAAATCCTGGTCCTCTTTGTAGGTGTTTGCTGTAGTTGAGACCTGGGAAATGAAATTTGTGTGTCTCAAACAAAACATGCCACAGTACGGAGAGCCATCTACCACCCATCTCTCTTCCTGCAGTGTTTGCTGTCATGAACCTCAGCTGCCTGACCTAGCATCCTCTTCACCAGAACTGCCCCAGCCAACACTGCTGTGGGTACCCTATCTCCAGCAAGCAGCATGTGCCCACAGTTGGCCTCTGAAGCTTGTGCTGACTACACCAGCTTACACTTATCCAGGCACATGCACTGCTAGACTCAGGCACCACCCAGAGCCCCAGCAACTCTTGCAACTACTGCAGGTCCCTAAATCTTTTATCACCAATTACCAATTAATTGATAATGACATGAGTCCCAGCTGCCTATGCCATCAAGCCCCCTCTCTTACTCCCAGATCCAAACCTGACACATGCCCCTGTACATGGTCTCCAATAGATCCTGTGTTGCACCACACTCCAGCATACCCGATCTGACAGCACCTCCATGCTGTCCACATTCTTCAAAGCCGGAGGTCTTTCCTAACTGGAGTCAGTCCATAAAGTCTGCAAGAGGTGATTACTTCTTCAGATGTGAAGATACCTATACAGATCATGAAGAATCACAGAAACGTGAGACCCCCAAAAGAACACAATAAATTTCTTGCAACTGATTGCAAATCAATAGATATCTATGAACCATGTGACAAATAATTCGAAATAGTTTTTCTAATAAAGCTTAATAAGGTAAATAGGAGAGAATTAAGCGATTTAGTAATACCAGGAAAGCAATGCAAGAACAAAATTTGGAGTTCAACAACAAGATAGCAAAACCAAACCAAACCAAATCCCTTAATAGCAAACTCGATGGTGAGGAGGAAAAGGTCAGCAAACCCAGACAGGTTGTTTTAAATTAATCCAATCTGAAAGAAAAAGCAATGAATAAGAGTGAACAGAGCCTACAGAAATTATGGGACACAATAAAATATATATATACATATATATATGTACACACACACACACACACACACACACACACACACACACATGATGGGGTTTCAGAAGGAGATAAAAGAAAGAAAGATGCAGAAATCTTGTTTAAAGAAATACCCCAAAACTTCCCAAATCTGGGAATGAAAATAGCATGATTCAAGAAGCCTGCAGAATTCAAAATAGTTGAACATAAAGATGTTTACATCAAAACATATTAAAATTACATTGTTGGAAATCAAAAACAGAGAGAATTTGGAAAGAATTAGAGAAAAGTGATTTGGCACATACAAAGAAACCTCCATAAAACTATCACTGTATTTCTCAACAGAAATCTTACAGACCAAGAAAGAGTGAGACTACATGTTAAAGTACTGAAAACAATTTCAACCAAGAACCCTGTAATGCTATCCTTTAAAAATGAAGGAAAAAAAGAATCTTTTCCAGACAAACAAAAATTGAAGGAATTTGTCATCACTAGATCTGCCTTACAATAAATGTTTAAGGGGGATTTTCATATAAAATCAAAAGTATGCTGAAGAGCAAGGTAAAAGCATATGAAAGTATAAATCTCACAAATAAAGATAAATATACAGTCAAATGCACAATAACATAACACTGTAATGGTGGTATGCAAATTACCCATAACTCTACTGAAAATTCAAAACACAAAAGTATTAAGAATAACTACTAGAGTGAAAATTTGGCAATCGGTTCATATTATAAACAAGAAGTAAATTCTGACTTTAGAAACACAAAGTGTAGGGAGTGGTAAAGTGTAGATTTTTGTATGCAATTGAATTTAAGTTATTATCAAATCGAAATAGATGGTTATAACTGTAAGAATACTTGCACAAGTCTCTTAGTCACCACAAAGGAAAAACCTATACTAGATACACAGAAGATAAAGGGAAAGGAATCAAACCAAAACACCAAAGAATCTACCCAATAATAAAAAAGATAGTGAGATAGGAAGAAAAAATGCAAAAGAGGTAGAAAACAATTAACAGAATGACAATAGTAAGTTGTTGCCTAACACTAATCACTTTAAATGTAAATAAACTGCACAGTGACAAGTCACAGAATTGCTAAATGAACAAAAAAGATTTAGTGAAATACTTCGTGCAAGAGACTAACTTTAGATATAAGGCCATACATAAGTACGGAAAGTAAAGGAATGGAGAAAGATATTCTATGCAAACAGTAACTGAAATAGAGAAAGGGTAGTTATGCCTGTAACAGACAAAATAGACTTAGGTCACAAGCTGTCACTGGAGACAAAGAAAATCATTGTATAATATCAGTTTGACAGTAAGATACGACAATTTTAAATATATATATATATATATATATGCAGTATGCAGATGAATGTGTGTGTGTGTGTGTGTGTGTGTGTGTGTGTGTATACATATCTCCAACATCAGGGTAACTAAATATATAAAGGAAATGTTGACAAGTCTTTTGGGAGAAATTGACAACATACAACAATAGCAAGATACTTTTACTTCACTTTGAAAAATTGATAGAACATCCACATATGTAAACAACCTCCACGCTTTTCAATGGATAAGTGGATAAAGAAATTCACACACACACTCAGAGAGAGCGAAAGAAACAGAGGGAAGGAGAGAGAGAGAGAGAGAGAGAGAGACATAAAAATCTTATTCAACCTAAAAAAAGAAGGATATTCTGCCACCTGAGGCAACATGAATAGAGCTGGAAGAGATTATGTTAAGTGAAATAAGCAAGGCACAGAAAATACTTCATGATCCCTTTTTTGTAGAATCTATAATGATCTAACTGATAAAAGCAGATATTCTATGATTGTTAGGGGTTGAAGGAAGGGAGAAATGGAATGATATTTGTCAAAGGGTACATAATTATAATTAAGCAAGATGAGTAATTTCTAGAGATATAACATAGAGCATAGTGATGGTATTTATCAATATCTTATTGTGTGCTTGAACTTTGCTAAGGACAGCTCTTAGATTTAACTTATTGTACAAATAGTAACTATAAAGAGATGATAGACATATTAATTATCTAAAATACGTTCATTTCACAATGTGTATATATACATATATATCAAAACATCAAGTTGTATGCCTTATGTATATTTATGTTAATGCATATTGATGATATAATAAAGCATATGCTTTATTGCTATGTCACTAACATAAACATTATGTATTGTAAAATAAGTATCACTGATTTCTAGTAAAAAGTTGAAGATTGTAAAATCCATAACGGATCTTTTTGCTGGACTGCATGTTGTCAACACAACATCACCATGTCTTCCTCCCAAGGCTGCCTCTGTGTTGCAAAAAACAACATAGGAAATGCATTACTAATGTGATTTGGGGTTTCAGCTGGCCACCGTGAGAAACTGCATGTGATTTGGGAGGCTGAAAGAAAAGAGGATATTTTTCTCTGACGCAGCTATTTGTGGCTTCCAAAACTCTCCTGAGAACCACCCATTTTGCTGCTTTCACTGACGTGTTTGGTGGGAGCTTTCCACAAATACGTAACTGTTCAATTGGCTTCTTGAGAACTGCTCATATTAACAATCCTAGCTGAGATCATCCTTAGCAGAGTGTCTGACTTTCACTCCTTCAACTATTCCAACATGGTGTATACTCCAGTTTCTCTATATTAAAACTATCAACACTTGATATACCTGAACTTGAAGTCCAAGAGCAGATTTCGCTTTCCTGACTGAATTTTGACAAAACTACCATTACTGCCATACACAGCGTTACTGTATATATTAGCATGAAAAATCTCTTTAATTTCTGGTTCCCTGCAGATCTTAGAGGCCAGCTGATGGCATTAACATTTGTCACCACCCCGCTTTAACATTTCTATCCACTAAAATCAAGCCGTTCTTGAGAAATTCTTCAGTGTTCCTCTGTGCCTTGTTCCACGCTTTCCCTTTCTGAATTCATCATTTCTCTTGAGCTTCCACAACATGCTCTCTCTTCACAGCTATACTCATCAGTGATACCTTTCTACGCATCCAGACTTTAATTAAACATTGTCTCTTTCCCAAATTTACTGGATCATTTGCAATAGGGTAAAGATTCAGCTATAGCCCCATTCACCAAAAGGCTTAAAGGAGCTTACACTTCTCTTGACATTGAAAAGTAAAACCAATCAAGTTTTTTCTCAATCTACTCTTCTCCCTCCGCTTCAATAGCATCTCCAGTAAATCACTACACATAACTCACAGGATTTCTCTATATCATAACAACCGCCTTAGTTTTGAGGTATAAGTATTCATTATGATGTATATTCAACACCCTATACATACAGATTTTTGACTTTTTCAATTTCAAGAGATGTTTATCTATATATCAGCCAGCCAGAATCCCATAATAAGAATTTATCATATTTCCTGAGGTCTCCAACTTTGAAATCATACAGAGTTCTTCTCTTTTACCATCACCATCAATAATTCCATGCTTTTCACCTTCTTATATTCAATATGTCTCTGCTTTAACATTATGGAAACATCAAGTTTCTGCACAGTTCTTTTTTTTTCTGCCTTCTTTTAGTTTATTTTTTACATAAGTGCTGTTTTAATCCAGTTAGGGTACATGCATCCATGACATTTCACACCATTTCCCAGCACTTTTTAAGTTTTTATATTTCTACTGTAATACTCTGCCAAACCCTAGCCCTAAGCCCATCCTGGGACCTCACATCTGGGTTGCAGGGGAGATCATAATTATCACAATGCTATGGTGTGTAATCTCCAGCAGAGTGTGAAAGGACCCATCTGCTGTAAGTCCACAACCAGCCACTTTGCCCATTCCCACACCAGAGTGAAAGATGCTCTCGGCCAGGTTGTTGATCTTTTCTTTCTCTGTAATCCCAGTGTTCAGAACAGTGACTAACATATGCTATGTACTGAGTGAATCTTTAGCTTAATTGAATAAAGATCATTTTACTAACCTTTTCTAAAGTTTTACTTCTCGCTCCTAACCCCTCTATACCCACACACTCTCAAGAAGATGAGCTGTCCTCCTCCAATGCTGACAAAAATAGAGCTATTTGACAGAAATCCCTCAAATTTGACAACTACACAGTTACATGGCAAATATGAGTCTCACTTTAAAAAAACATTTTCAGGAAATGCCTTTTTTTTGTTCTTTGTTATAGTTTTGAGAGTATTGTGGTGCAATCATGGCTCACTGCAGCCTCAACCTTCTGGGCACAATAAATCCTCTCACCTGAGCTTCCTGAATAGCTGGGACTCCAGAAGCATGCCACCACACCTGCTATGCATTCATTTCAGCAACCATTTTCCAGTATATGCCCTGCTAATATCAATATCCATTTTTAAGTTATTTTCTTGTTTAAAACATGTTTTCTATAAGAAGTAATTAACTGTACACATGAATACCATGTGTATGTATGTAGGTATGTGTTTGTATTTTATAAAAGAAATTTCCCTTTACATTCACATTCTCCCCAGGTATCCTAGAATTTAGACCTGTCTGTCTCTATAACCTGTCACAATCAACCACTAACAAGTTAGAGTTAAGATGTGTGGGGTTTTACTTTATTTGATTTAATTGAGCTGCATAATTATTCATTTTAAAAGTTTTAAATAAATGTTCAAAAAAGTTTTTAAAAACACACCCTAGCTGTATTTCCATCTTACGTTCTCCACCCCTTGGTGTATGAGAAAGAAAAGTGACTTTAGTGCTTACAGAGGAATCAGAACGCCTCTCAGGAAATTTGCATGAGAAAATGGACCTGGGGAATGCAGAGAACTGGACTGTTCCATTACATGCTTTGGAGGGGGAGTTGCTGAAGGGACCAGTTACCCTAACACAGAAGAAACCAGGGACCCCAGGTGTCAAGACCTCTTCTTGAGCAATTCCAACGGTGGAGAAAACATGGTCATCAGGGTGCACTCAGAAAGGGGCTGGACTGGCAGGAGCTATGTGTCTACAACAAACTAGGTCTCTCCACAGGAGCACAGCTGCTCCAGCTTTGTCCACTACGCTTTACCTAGCTGTGCCCTGATGTTCTGTGCCCTGGAGGAGGGAACTCCTCTTTAATTCGTAGCCTGAATGATAGTGCTCCCAGGCCAGTAATACCCACAGGAGAAGAAGTGCACTACAAAGGTACTTCCTGCTGGAATTTTTGGATAGTTACTGTAATGAACTCTTTAAAGAAAATAAAATTGCAAAGTTCCCTGTTTTATCAAAAGCAGACTATTTAACAAATGCATAAGTTTCAGCAAGCTTAGTGACTTGGCTACAATAGCTGAGAGGAGCTGGCATGAAGCCAAGACACTGAACCTAGCATTCCTGGTTCAGAGGTTCACTGGGTGGCATACCTGGTCTGCTTGCTCTAGGAAGCCATGGTTTTGCATCATAGCAGTGCAGTGGATGACTGAGGAGGTCACTGGAGGAGACGAGGAAGACTTGCGTTCAGACATTAGGATTTTCCATAACTGAGCCTCAGTTTTACTCTCTATAAAAATTGGAGTAATACATGTGTGTGCTTGTACCAGATGGCCTTGAGAGACCCCTACTAGGTAGCCTGGGTGAGCAGGTGGAGGCAGAGGTGATGAAATGATCAGCTGTGTTAAGATTCACTTGGGGTGGCTGACAAAATATTAAGGGAAATATTAGGAAAAGGTTATAAATTACAGCCTCAAACCTTTTGGAAGGCCGAAAGATTTTTATTAATTTATGGAACAGGCTGAAGGCAGCCAGTTCTTACATTAGAACATTAAGTCATAGAGTGAAGATTAAGGATAATAAAAGCGTCTTCAATTAAGTCTGTTTACTCTACATTTCTTTGTCTCTACCCTGTTTACTCGTGTAAACTTTGTGCTGGATGGTACTCTTAGGGGGAGATCAAAGGGGAATTACTCATTAATAGTGTTTACTCTGGGCCCTGGAACCAAAAGCTTTTATTATTTGTAAAACCACTCTTTTATCCATGTTAATTATCCACAAGCATGTTGACTTAGAACCTCTGTTATTAAATCTATACTGAATAAATGTGAGGAGGAACAGGGACTCAGTTAGCTGCAATCCCCTTCTGAAAGCAGTTGACCACCATCCCTAGCCTACTCAAATCACCGTACTGGGTGTGACAGCGCATTCATTCATCCATCGCTGAGTCAGGGTCTGCAGGACAGACCTCCACAGATGGTGATCAGCGTCTCAGGTGGTGACCTTGACGTGACACCTGTCACAGCTGGTGCCCAAACCAGGACCTACTGATGTGATCAACGACAGCTAATGCCCCTGAGTGAGGAGAACCAACATGACTGATGCCTCACAGCTGCAGGAGTAAGGTGCAGCAGGGCAGGAGGTAGCCTCTTAGAGGGATGTGCTCTGTGACCTAGGACCCAGATGGAGGTACAGATTTCCTTCTGTGACTGAAGGTTTTCAGGGAAGATGGTTCTGTTGCCTGAAAACTGACTTTAAGCACATTTCTCATCAGGTCTTAATCACAACATTCTTTCCTGCAACAAACAGAGATAATGACAAGGCCTACCTGATTAGATTGGGAGAGACTTAGGTAAGATAACCCGTGAGAAGTTTTAGCATAGTGTTTCTAAGAAACAAAAGAAAAATAATAGTATAATACTGTTGATAAATAGAACAGAAAAATATAGTCTATTATTATCTTTATTGTTACTAATATTACCACTCAGTTGAAATTGGGATCCCAGAATTATTAGGGAAATTTGTTACCAAGAAGTAGTCCCAAATGCCAGGTTTTGGTTTATAAACAAAATTCTAGATTTAAAAGGTGAGCCAGACTCAGGGAACTGTTACTCAGTTCCATTACAAGAATCAATGTAAAGCGTAGGACATGGAAATGGGTCCCCAGAATGTGGCCAAAGCCTATCACGTTGGGCTTAGATCTGATTTCCATGGTACTATGCTAAGATTATAAAATTCTTTTAGTGTGAGGGCAGGATTCCAAAACCCACAGTCTGAGCAGGGCCTGACAACAGTGGGGCACGAGTCAGCAGCTTCTGTGAGCATAGCCTTAACCATGACCCTAACCTGACCACATGTTTCAAGTTAGTGCAGAAAGCCAGCTTTAAATACGAGAGTGAGGCTGGAGATGAGAAGGCCTTCTGGGATTACACTCTGAAAATACCTTATAAATTGACACTAAGAACATGAAAAATGGAAGAAACCATCGAAAATCTATGCCTGCAAAAAAGCCTGCTCATGGATGTATTTAGCCGCTGTATTCATAATTTCCAAATATGGAAGAAACCAATAAGTCTTTTAGTATGTGAATGGATAAACTGTGGTGCATCCAGATGATGGAATATTATTTTGTGTTAAAAAGAAATGAACTGCTCACGCCTGTAATCCCAGTGTACACGGGGAAGGGAGAGGGGGCAGCCTGAAGATGCTCCCAGTTCCCCTCTCCAATGTGCCCAGGTCCTTGGCCTCCCTTATCCCAGGAATGAGGAAAAGGGCCCCAGAGGTGCAGTGAGCTTACTATTGGAATAAATGTCATGGACCCAAAGCATTTAGCAGAGAGTGATTTATTAGGCAGAGAGAGAGAAAGAGAGAGAGACAGAGAGCTCCTACACTGCGGTGGGAATGGATCCCAGGAAGGAATCCCTATAGGTAAGGAGCAGCAGAATGTTAACCGTGAAGTTATTCCTGCCCCATTCATGTTCTCGTCCAATGAGAGGAGTTCTTTCAAACTTTCTCTGGAGTGATTGATTTTTGACTTTGATACTGGATTGGCTACTTGGTCCCCAACAGAGCCCCTCCTCCCAGAGCTTTCCGAGGACTTTGTGAACAAAGAAGCTCACCTAAATTTCTCTACCTAGCCCACACTCTGGAAAGTCAGACAAAGAACTCTAGGTTCCCAGATGGGGGTGTGGATGGAGGCATGGTGCTAGGAAGCTCCTGCCTTTGATACCACGCCCCTTGTGGACTCGGGAAGAGAAGTGTTTTTTCCTTAACACAGTCCCCCACCAGCACTTTAGGAAGCCCATGCAGGTGGATCGTCTGAGGTTAGGAGTTCTAGACTAGCCTAACCAATATGGTGAAGCCCCGTTTCTACTAAAAATAAAAATTAGCCAGGTGTGGTGGTATGTGCCTGTAATCCTAGCTACTGGGGAGGCTGAGACAGGAGAATCACTTGAACCTGGGAGGCAGAGGTTGCAGTGACCAAGACAGCACCATTGCCCTCCAGCTTGGGTGACAGAGAAAGATGCTGTCTCAAAAAAAAAAAAAAAAAAAAAAAAAAAAAAAAAAAAAAAAAAAAAAAAAAAAAAAAAAAGAAAGAAAAAAAAAGAAAAGAGCTATCAAACCATGAAAAGACATGGAGTAACCTTAAATGCATATTAAGTGAGAGAAGCCGCTGTGAAAAAGCTACATACTGATATGGTTCTAACTATATGACATTTTGGAAAACTTTGGAGAGAATAAGAAGACGAGTGGTTTCTCGGATTGCAAGAGAGGGAGGGAGTTTAGGACAGTGAAAATACCTTATGTGACACTACAGGGGTAGATACATGTTATTATGCATTTGTCCAAACCCATAGAGTGTATAGCAGTAAAACGGAACACTGACCAGACGTGGTGGCTCGCACCTGTATTCCCAGCACTTTGGGAGGCTGAGGTGGGCTGATCATGAGGTGAGGAGTTTGAGACCAGCCTGGACAACATGGTGAAATACCGCCTCTAAAAATACAAAAATTAGCTGGGTGCAGTGGTGCACGCCTGTAGTCCTAGCTACTTGGGAGGCTGAGGCAAGAGAATCACTTGAACCTGGGCAGTGGAGGTTGCAGTGAGATGAAATTGTACCACTGCCCTACAGCCTGGGAAACAGAGCCAGACTCCATCAAAAAAAAAAAAAAAAAAGATGAACCCTAATGTAAACTGTAAACTTTGGGTGATGACAAAAGATCAATATGGGCTCATTGAATGTCAGGAATGCACAGTTCTGGTTCCAGGTTCTGATAATGGGGTTGCTGTGCCTGTGTGGGAATAGGGCATATATGAGAAATAGCTATACTTTCTTCTCAATATTGCCCTGAACCTAAAACTTCTCTGAAAATAAAGTCTTTTTTTTTTTTTTTTTAAGTAAGTGTCATTGCCTTAAAATGGCACACTTTTGTTTTGCACTAGAAATTACTATCTACAGTTGTGGCAGTTCAGACCCCTGCTCACAATTTTTGGGGGTCCCACTTCCCATCACTGCCCCCATCTTCTGCCCCCCTCTCCACAGGCCCAAGCCACAGCTGCCGTTTCTTCTTACTCATCTTTGCTCCTTGTCATCTGACTGGAGGGCTTCTTACTTACTGTGCTCTTGTGTTGATATGTTATGACCCAGGAGTTTAATACTAGGGTTTTACTTTTCCTTTTACATTAAGCTCTCAGGTCAAATGGCTTCTCTTTGGAAAGCTTCTCAATCTGTAGGAGCCCCTCTCTACCTCCTCTTGCCTTTGTCAGCAACATCCTGCACATGCTATTTTATTTGCCTGGAGGCATATATGACTGTCTGGAATTGTCTTGTTCACTTATTTGCTTACCTGTGTTTTTGCTTTTTCCCTACACTGGCATATGAGTTCTGAGAAACCAGAGATTCTGTCTCAGCAACACCTACAGCCCGATGCCTGCTTACACCAGCGTCTAGAACTGACCTGGGAAAGGTGTCTGTGCACTTTGTGGTGGGGAGGAAGATTATCTGCTATTTAGTTACCTATATAGGTGACTGCATTTGCTAAATACTATTTGGCCTTAAAAGGGCAAAAGTACAATTTAATCTATGATGAGACCAAGAGTAAGACCACCTTTCTTTTGTAAAACCTACCATGGCAGATTAAGCAGTAGAAATCATCATCATGGCCAAGACTATGGACATCACTTTATGGAAATAGTCTTCTTTTCAAAGCAATAAGACTTCAAAACTATGCGGTATGCTGGCTTTAAGTCCTACCTACAACACAAGATGAATTAAAAGAGAGAAATAATGAAAAATAAATCCCTTGAAACTTCATCAGATACATCAAACATTGTAGAATCCTTTCACGTTGACTGAATGTAGCACTGGAACAAACTCCAACCTTTCAAGAGATAGAGGTCTTAATTCTGGACCTACATATACCAATCAAGTGATCTTGAATAATTTTTGAATTTCTTTGATCTTCAGTGTCCTTATTAAAATTGGGTTGTTCACATGGCCTTGATGTAAGTTGAGAAACTGATGTGATTCCATATATTAAATGCCTGGCAGTGTATCTGGCATGGAGGGATGAATAATCAATACAAAATAAGTAGTAGTCACAGTTGCTGAATTTATTCTCGCCCCAACCTAAGGAGGTAGGAAGGTCAGGTGTTATAGCTGATGGAGACATAATGAAGTACAGAGGTTCCCCTTGGCAGAAAAGCATTGTAGCAAATTCTATTTTTTTTCCCTCCTAGTGACTCATAGGACAAGTGTTTCACATTTTTGTAAGTGTCCTTAATGTACCAGCATTTTTTCTTTTCTTTTCCTTTCCTTTCCTTTTTTTCTTTCCCTCTTCTAACTCTTATTTTAAGTTCAGGGGCACATGTAGAGGTTTGTTACATAGACAAATTCATGTCACGGGAGATTGTTGTACAGATTATTTCATCACACAGGTATTAAGCCTAGTATCCATAAGTTAATTTTTCTGATCCTCTCCCCTCTTGTACCCTTCCCCTCCAAAGGGCCCAGTCTGTGTTGTTCCCCTCTATATGTTCATGTGTTCTCATCATTTAGCTCCCACTTACAAGTGAGAGCATGCAGTACTTGGTTTTCTGTACCTACATTAGTTTGCTAAGGATAATGGCCTCCAGCTCCATCCACATCCCTGCAAAGGATATGATCTCATTCTATTTTTTTAATGGCTGCACACTATTCCATGATGTATATGTACCATATTTTCTTTATCCAATCTGTCATTGAGTCATGTAGGTTGACTCCATATCTTTGATATTGTGAAGAGTACTGCAGTGAACGTACCTGTACATGTGTCTTTATAATAGAATGATTTATATTCCTTTGGGTATTTATGCAGTAACAGGATTGCTGGATCAAATGACATTTCTGTCTTTAGTTCTTTAAGGAATTACTACCTTGTCTTCCACAATGGTGGAACTAATTTATACTCCAAACAATAGTGTATAAGCATTCCTTTTTTCTCCACAACCACACCAGCATCTGTTTTTTGGTTTTTTTTTTTAGTTTTTATTGTAGCCATTCTCACTGATATAAGATGGTATCTAATTGTGGTTTTGATTTGCATTTCTCTAATGATCAGTGATGTTGAAGTTTTTTTTCATAGGCTTGGTGGTCACATGTATGTCTTTTTGAAAAAGTATCTATTCATGTCCTTTGCTCACTTTTTAATGGGATTATTTGCTTTATTCTTATAAATTTAAGTTCCTTATAGATTCTGGATATTAGATTTTTGTCAGACGCATAGTTTGCAAAAATTCCCTCCCATTCTGTCTGTTGTC
>NW_016107587.1:786461-833881 GCF_001604975.1 Cebus imitator | reverse complement strand
CTCAATCTCAGCTTACTGCAATCTCCGCCTCCCAGGTTCAAGCAATTCTCCTGCCTCAGCCTCCCTAGTAGCTGGGACTACAGGTGCATGCCACCATGCCCAGCTAATTTTTGTATTTTTTAGTAGAGACGGGGATTCATCATGTTGGCCAGGATGGTCTCCATCTCTTGACCTCGTGATCCACCCACCTCGGCCTCCCAGTGTTGGGATTATAGGCTTGAGCCACCGCGCCCGGCCCTGTCTCCTGTCTTTTTACTCTGTTGATCATTTCCTTCGCAGAGCAGAAGCTCTTTTGTTCAATTAGATCCCATTTGTCAATTTTTGCTTTTGTTGAAATTGTTTTTGACTTCTTCATTGTGAAATCTTTGCCATTGTCTATGCTCTAAATGGCTTTGGCCAGGTTGTCTTACACGGTTTTTATACTTTCAGGTTTTACCTGTAACTCTTTAATTCATCTTGAATTAATTTTTGTATATGATGCAAAGATGGGGTCCATTTAATCTTCTGCGTGTGGCTAGGTAGTTATCCTAGCACCATTTATTGGATAAGGAATCATTTTCCCATTGCTTGTTTTGTCCAGTTTTTTAAAGATCAGATAGCTGTAGATGTGTGGCCTTATTTCTGGGTTCTCTGTTCTGTTCCATTGGTCTATGTGTCTGCTTCGTACCAGTATTATGCTGTTTTTATTATTGTAGTGCTACAATATAGCTTGAAGTTGGGTAATGGTATGCCTCCAGCTTTGTTCTTTTTGATTAAGATGGCCTTGGCTATTTGAGCTGTTTTTTGATTTCACATAAATTTTAAAATAGTTTTTTTCCTTAGTTCTGCGAAGAATTTCAATGATAGTTTAATAGCTACAACTTTGAATCTATAAATTGTTTTAGACACTGTGGCCATTTTAGCGATAATGACTATTGATTTTTAACGATTTTCCTGTTCCTGGGCATGGAATGTTCTTCCATTTTTTTGTGCCATATAATTTCTTTGAGCAGTGGTACAAACCACTACAAGAGTGGTACAAGAACTACAAAGTTCTTGTAGAG
This sequence comes from Cebus imitator, assembly GCF_001604975.1. Lineage (NCBI taxonomy): Eukaryota > Metazoa > Chordata > Mammalia > Primates > Cebidae > Cebus > Cebus imitator. The sequence continues at coordinate 832,838 of NW_016107587.1, read as the reverse complement.
ATCTTTCACCTCCCTGGTTAGCTGTATTCCTAGGAATTTTATTCTTTTTGTGGCAATTGTGAATTCCTGATTTGATTTTCAGCTTGGCTGTTGTCGGTTTATAGGAATGCCAGTGGTTTTTGTACATTGAATTTGTATCCTCAGATTTTGATTAAGTCGTTTATCTGCTTAAGAAGCTTTTGGGCTGACATGATGGGGGTTTCTATGTATAGGATCATGTCATCTGCAAACAGGGATAGTTTGACTTCCTCTCTTTATATTATATTTGTATACCTTTTATTTCTTTCTCTTTCCTGATTTCCCTAAGCAGGACTTCCAATACTATGTTCAATAGGATTGGTAAGAGAGGGCAGCCTTGTCTTGTGCTGCTTTCAAGGGCAATGGCTCCAGCTTTTGCCCATTCAGTATGATATTGGCTGTGGATCTGTCATAAATGGCTCTTATTATTTTGAGGTATATTCCTTCAATGCCTAGCCTATTGATAGTTTTTAACATGAAGGGATGTTGAATTTTTTTGAGAGCCTTTTCTGCATCTATGGAGATAATCATGTGGTTTTTGTCTTTAGCTCTGTTTATGCAATGAAGCACATTTATTAATTTCCATATGTTGAACCAAACTTGTATCCCAGGGATAAAACCTAATTGATTATGGTGGATAAGCTTTTTGATGTGCTGCTAAATTCAGTTTGCCAGTTATTTTGTTGAGGATTTTTGCATCGATGTTTATCAAGGATATTAGCCTGAAGTTTTCTTTTTGTGTCGTACCTCTGCCAGATTTTGATATCAGGATGATACTGGCAACATAGAATGAGTTACAGAGGAGTCTATCATCTTTAATTTTTTGGAATAGTTTCAGTAGGAATGGTACCAGATCTTCTTTGTACATCTGGTAGAATTTAGCTGTGACTCTGTCTGGTCCTGGGCTTTTTTGGTTGGTACGCTACTTATTACTGCCTCATTTTCAGAACTCCTTATTGGTCTGTTCAGGGATTCAATTTCTGCCTGGTTTAGTCTTGGGAAGGGTATATGTGTTCAGGTATTTATCCAATTCTTCTAGATTTTCTATTTATGTGTATAGAGGTGTTCACAATATTCTCCAATGGTTGTTTGTATTTCTGTGGGGTCAGTCATTCTTTGGGGTCAGAAATGACATATTCCCCTGTCATTTCTGATTGTATTTATTTGAATCTTCTCTCTTTTCTTCTTTATTAGGCTGTCTAAAGGTCTGTTATTTTATTAATTTTTTCAAAAAACCAGTTCCTGGTTTTGTTGATCTTCCAAGTTTTTGTGTGTGTCTCAAATTCCTTTAGTTCACCTCTGATTTTGGTTATTTATTTATTTATTTTTCTGAGAGCTTTGGGATTTGGTTGCCCTTGCTTCTCTAGTTCTTTTAATTGTGATGCTAGGATGTTAACTTTAACTTTTTTGTATGAGTGTTTGGTGCTATAATTTTCCCTCTTAACACTGCCTTAGCTGTGTTCCATATTCTAGTATATCTTACTTCTCATTAATTTCAAAGAACTTCTTGATTTCTTTCGTAATTTCATTATTTACCTAAAGTCATTCCAGATCAGGTTATTCAATTTCCATGAAATTGTGTGATTTTCAGTAAATTTCTTAGCCTTGAATTCTAATTTGATTGCATCATGGTCCAAGAGACTGTTATGATTTCAGTTATTTGCATTTTCTAAGGAATGTTTTATTTCCGATTATGTGATTGATTTTAGCATACGTACCATGTGGTGATAAGTATGTATATTGCTTTTGAATGAGAGTTCTGTAGATATCTATCAGGTCCATTTGATACAGTGCTGAGCTCAGGTCCTGAATATATTTATTTTCTGTCTCAATCATCTATCTAATATTGTCAGTGGGATGTTCAACTCTCCCACTTTTTTTTTCTTTTTTTCTTTTTTTTTTTTTTTTTNTTTTTTTTGAGATGGAGTTTTGGTCTTGTTGCCCAGGCTGGAGTGCAATGGCATGATCTCAGCCCACCACAGCCTCTGCCTCCCAGGTTCAAGCGATTCTTCTGCCTCGGCCTCCTAAGTAGCTGGGATTACAGGTGCCCACCACCAAGCCTGACTATTTTTTTGTATTTTTGGTAGAGACAGGGTTTCTCCACATTGGTCAGGCTGGTCTCAAACTCCTGACCACAGTTGGTAAGCCCCCCTCAGCCTTCCAAAGTGCTGGGATTACAGGCGTGAGCCACTGTGCCTGGCCTGTCTCCCACTATTATTGTGTGGGAGTCTAAGTCTCTTTGAAGGTCTTTAAGAACTTTTCTTATGAATGTCCTGCTCCCATCGTGGGTGCATATATATTTAGGATAGTTAGCTCTTCTTGAAGCCTTTACTATTATTGTTTTTTTGCTCTATTCTTGTCTGCTTGCCTTATTTAAGAAAGCCAGTCTTCAGTCTCTGAGATTATTTTATTTGCTTGGTCTATTCTGCAATTAACATTTGTAATTGTATTATGAAACTCCTGTAGTGTGTTTTTCAGCTATATGGGGCATTATGTTTTTGCTTTTTTTATTTTAAATTATTATTATTTTTTTTAAGACGGGGTTTCACCATGTTGGTCAGGCTGGTCTTGAACTCCCAACCTCAGGTGATCTGCCCACCTTGGCCTCCAAAGTGCTTGGATTACAGGCATGAGCCACTACGCCCAGCTGGCATTTTTGTTTTTTGAGATGGAGTTTTGCTCTTGTCATCCAGGCTGGAGTGCAATGACATGATTTCAGCTCACCGCAACCTCCACCTCCCAGGTTTAAACGATTCACCTGCCTCAGCCTCTCGAGTAGCTGGGATTACAGGCATATGCCACCCCGCCCAGCTACTTTTTGCATTTCTAGTAGAAATGGAGTTTCTCCATGTTGGTTAGGCTGGTCTCGAATCCTGACCTCAGGTGATCCACCTGCCTCGGCCTCCCAAAGTGCTGGGATTACAGGCGTGAGTCACCGCGCCTAGCTAGTTAGGTTCTTTTCTATACTGGATATTTTCTCTGTCAGCTCATGGATTGTTTTACCATGTTTTTCACCTTCCTTGCATTGAGTTTCAATGTAGTTCTGCAGTTCAATGATCTTCTTATCTATCCATATTCTGAATCCCATTTCTGTCATTTTAGCCATCTCAGCCCAGTTCTGAACCCTTGCTGGAGAAGCAATGCAATTGTTTGGAGGAATGAAGGCACTTCAGCTTTTGAGTTTTCAGCATTCTTGTGCTGATTCTTTCTCATCTGTGTGGGCTGATGTTTCTTCAATCTTTGAGGCTACCGACCTTTGGATTTTTTTTTCCCTTTTATCCTGTTTTATGACCTGGAGGGTTTTGATTGTGGTATAAGCTAGATTCACCCAACTGGCTTTATTTCTGGGAGATTTTAGGAGGCCAACACTTAGCTCCCAAGTCCTGGAGTGAGTGCTGTAACTCTGGGGGACTTGTATTGAACCTTACCTTTGTCTTCTGGCTCCTCGAGGTTTGGAGTCCACTCTACTGTGGCTGGGGATACAGGTGTGCATTGCAGCAGCTGCAGCAGAGTGCTAAGAGATGCAGGGGTACCTGCCTCCCTGCAGGCATTCACCACCATGGCAGAAGCAATGCAGGAGGCTGGGGAGAGGGAGCTCCTGCTGGAGCCTGTGCTTACACTGGACATGGTGTTGGCTTTGTAGCAGAGTGCTGGCCAGTGCTAGAGTGGGTGACTTCTCTGTGCCCCACAAGAAGGAATGATCTTAAATTCCATATTCAAACTCCTGCTCCACTGCTTATCCTCTAAAATATAATCCAACAAGACCTTTTTTAAAAATTGTATGCACATATATATGTGTCTGCATGGGTGATTTTTGTGAATATTTTACACAAATAGTCATTATATAAGTATAATTGTAAGGTCCAGAGCACAATAAAGGAAATAGCACAAATGAACTGTATCCACTATTCAGTTTAGGAAAAAGATTATAAATATAACTTAATGTTCCCCATAAGCCCTTTCCAATGCTATGCACCTCTCTCTTCATTTCCCCAAGAGAGTCCGTTATTCTGAAATAGGTGTTTATAATAAACTGAATTTTGGATATAGTTTTCTTACCTCTCTATATCTCTTTAAAGTTGTATTGTTTCATTCTGGCATTTTTTAATTTAAATGGATGGCTTCATGCTTTATATATTTTTATTTGATTTACTTTTTCCTGTTCACTATTGGATTCCTAAGATGTCAGCATGCTCTCAAAAATGGTAGTTCATTCTTTTTTATTGTTTTATGTGGTTCCATTGTGAGAGAATAACACGATGAATTTATTCATTCTAAAAATGATATATTTTGTAGGCTTTATTTTCCCTCATGTGGTTTTTCTCTATTACAAATAGTATTTTCACAAGCTTTCTTGTAAATATCTTCTAGTGTGTGTGTACATGTATGTATTAGATATATTTATACTATATAAATAGTATACTATATACATAAAATATATATACTATATATTAAAAATAATATACATATATAAAAAATATATATATTAACTAGTATGTGTGTGTACATATATATATGTGTGTCTATATATATGTGTGTGTGTATATATATATTTTTTTTTCTTTTTTTTTTCTTGAGATTGAGTTTTCTTGTCACCCAGGCTGGAGTGCAATGGCATGCAATGACATGATCTCAGCCCAGGTCAACCTCTGCCTCAAAGATTCAAGTGATTCTCCTGCTTCAGCCTCCCAGATAGCTGGGATTACAGGTGCCTGCCACCACACCCAGCTAATTTTTTTGTATTTTTAGTAGACATGGGGTTTCACCATGTTGGCCAGGCTGGTCTCAAACTCCTGACCTCAGGTGATCTGCCTGCCTCGGCCTCCCAACGTGATGGGATTACAGGCATGAACCACCATGCCAGGCCTATATCTTCATGCAATAATTACTTTAGGGTATCAAACTGTTAGTTCATAGGGCATTTGTTCAATTTTCATTCAACCATTGAGTTTTGGCAATTGTCTATATGGCAAGTAACATATAGGCACAAGAGTAGAGAAGAAAATATACCCAAAACTTTATGGTGCTTTTCTGCAGGGAAAGGCAAATAGTAAATAAAACAAACCATAAAGTATTATGTTGGTCAGGATAAACATGGTTATGCTGCTATGATAAATAAATAATGCCTTTATGAAATTAAAAATAATTTAAAATATTATGTTTTAATCATGTTACATGTTCTTTATATTATATGTTCCATGTTATGTGTTCTTCCAGGTTTGCCAGAGATCTTTCTCCACATTGTCATCTTTCTCATTTTGGGATCCAAAATGACCCACAATGTTATTCTCTGGAATGTGCCAGGTACGGAGGACAAGGGAAAGGAGAATGCTGTGAAGTTCATGCAGGCTTTTCAAGGTTCTGCATAGAATCAACACTTATTGCTGCCTCTCCCACTTCACTGCCAAAAGAAAGTCACAGTAGTGGGGGACAATAAACTCCTACCATGCACCTGGTAGCAAGAACGTAATCAAATATTTGCAAGCAGCCCTAGTGATTAGCACACATAAAATTTATTAGATGATGATAGTATGAGAGGAAAATACAATAGTATGAATATGCAGGGTTGGAAACAATGTTGGGAGTGTGACTAGTCCCTTTTAAATGGTTATCAAAGAGGATCTTGTGAAGAAGATGGCATTGGAGTAAATAAAGCTGTCATTGTAGGGACACTCAGGGTGAAGACCACTCACAGAAAGAACAAGTGTAAAGGCTTCATGCAGAAGCCTCAATTGTGTGCTCTAGCATAGAAGTAGGAGTTGAATTCCAAGAGTTAAGCTGGGGATAGATTGGAAAAGGACTTTTGGAATTTGACATTTACTCTAAGTTTTAAAAATTGAAGTAGAGGCATTTAAACACATATATTTTAGCTATATAACCATGGCTGCAATGGTAAAGCATTCAGAATGATGGAAGAAGGGAGGAGTCCAAGCCAGGAGCCAGGGGAATGGTTAGAAGGATATTTTAATAATTTAGGCAAGAGAGGAGGGTGACATAAATTGGGGTGTTGGAAGTTATGGTAGTAAAAAGTGGTCAGATTTGAAGATCTGAGAGAAAAAGAGCAGTTACAGAAGTCTTCAAGGTTTAGGCATTGAAAGAATGGCATTGCCACATACTGGGAACCAAGATGGGTATGTCGGGCTTCAGCAACAGAAAATAGTAACAAAATGTTTTCTAAAGCAATTGTATCTTTTACCCATCCCATTCACAAGATATAAGTATCTCTTTTGTCCCAGAATTTGCTATTTTAACTTATTTGAAATGTTATCTTGTTTTATTTTTCATTCATAATTCTCTGACTTTTAATGAGATTGGGTGATTTTCAAATATTTATTTGGCAATTGGGATTTCTTTTTTCCTCGGAAAACTGATTTTTTTTTTTTTGCCCACCTTTTTGTGTGTGTCTATGTGACTGTGTGTGTGTGTGTTGGGTTACATGTGGTTTTTTGGTGTGTTTGTTTTGTTTTGTTTCAGAGCTGTTTATATATTCAAGCAGAATTGAAAACATCTTTTAATTTATTGTTCACATATTTTCTTCCTTCTTTGTTGTCCTTTATTAAATGCTTATAAATTTGCAATTTTAAATTTTGTCTCTTATTGACATTAAATAAATCTAGGCTACAGAAGTTTTAGATATTTCCTGTTTCTATTTGTCTTCAACACAAACTGATTTTTTTTTTTCATGGTATGAAGTTTTCTCAAGAACATTTATTGACTAGTTCATCTCTTTTCCTGTTGTTTTATTTATTGCTAACAACAATTACTTCTAAACTTGATGGCTTAGAAGAGCAAACATTCATTTCAAAGTTTCCATGTATCATAAAGTTAAGAGCAACTTAGCTGGGTAGTCCTGGTTCATTATCTCACATGAGGTTGAGGTTAAAATGTCTGCTGAAGCTGCAGTCAACCCAAGGACCTGTGGATTTTGGGAGGAGGCCTCAGTTCCTTACCTCATAAGCCTTTCCAGAGGGCTGTCTTGTGTCCTCACGTGGTGGCTAGCTTGCCTGAGGAAAAGTGATTTGAGAGAAAAGAACAAGCCAGCAACAATGTCTTTTATGATCTGTTACGAATGTGACTTGTTAGAAGCAAGTCACTAGGTCTAGCCCACATTTAATGGGCTTCTAGAGGATAGAAGTATAAAAAAAGGGGGGGGGGATATTTTAAAATCTCCCTATCAGTGGTTTGCATGATCAGTTCTGTCATGTTTCACATTTGCTTATATTCATAGGTCTTCCACTAGTTTCACTGGCCTATTTGACTATTTGTGCACCAATTCCTGACTGTTATAATTACTATGAATTTATGGTAAATCTTTACATATGGTAAAGCAAGATTCTGTCACATCATCATCATTGCGTGTTGCTTCTTTTTTCTTTTCTTTCCTCTTCTTCTCCTTCTCCCTCCTTCTCTTTTTTTTGTTTTTCTAATTATCCTCCTTAATCTAATCATCTTTTCACCTTTCATGAAGAAATCTGTTATAATTTTTATTAAAATTGTATGACTCTATCTATAAATTTGAACAGAAGTACTTCTTGGTACTGAGTTTTTCTATTCATGAATATGTTACATGTTATATTGATTCAGCTTTACTTTAATGTCATTAAACAAAATACTGCAAACATATCTGAAGAATAAATTGTATAATATTTAGACTTACTTCCAGTCACCTAATATTTTTGGTTGCTACATCAAATACATTTCTAATTTTTTCCTTAAGTTATCTAACTTTTTGTTGCTGATATACGGAACTTTTGATTTTAAAAACAGTTATCTTACTTGGTTCACTAGTGAAAATATCTTATGAATTCTAACTCTGTTATAGACTTTAGAGTTTCTTATATTTACAAAATGTTACTTGTGAACATCAGAGTTTTTAATTTCCTTTTGAAAATTCTTATGACTTTTATTTACATGTTTAAAACTTTGATAATACTGCTTACCCCAGAAGAGTAACATCAATTGTGCCATCACTTTTGCTTGATTTATTTTCAGGAAAATGTTACAGTATTTGAAAGTAAAGAATAGTAGATCACCTTAATTTAGCTCCATGGAGTGAGAATTGTTGTCAATAATATTAATATATCCAGTTAAATTCAGTGGTAGGGTTTTATAATGGTGTAGACATCATGTTTTGTGCCTCAATAATGCCCTCCACTGGCACACATTAAAAATAGCCTTGAATAGGTTTACTGAAAAAAGAACGGCTCAAGGAAAAAAGAAAGAAGAGATGAAAAAGTTACAATGTTGAACTCTTTTTTCAATCTGAGAACATATCCATTTCATCAGATTAGCAAGCCACTCAATCCTTTCTCACCATCTGTTTTAAATCCCCACTCCAATGTTCAAAAAACTACTTCTCTAGGGGTGATAAATGATATGTTTACTGTGATTTCTTGCCCAGTTTGGTGCATTAGTAGCATTGATGTGCATACCTTGATGAGAGGAAATCAACTCATTACTCCAATTGATGAAATAATGACTACTGCAAATACTTCATACATTCTTATTTTCATGTTTGCTATCGTTGCTTCTGCTTCTGCTGCAGAATAAGCAAGGTGTAGATTAGAGCAAGCATCACTTTTCACCAACAACTTTTGCTGAGTGCCCCCTTCCCCGACCGCCAACACACAGACAGAACTATGTTCAACTGAATTCTTCTGCCAGCTATGCACAGTTCTTCATCCTCTGGGGAGCCATTCTCAATTTATTGTCTATTGATACTGAATCCAACTTCTTTCTACATTAATTGGTTCAATATAAGCGAGAGGACTATGCCATTGTTTGTTCCATCGCTGCACTGTTTAGCTTACACATGTGAGCTCACTTAATGAATGTAGCTATAAGATTTGACTAAGGTATCTACTGTACCATTCCAATTTTCTTCTGAACTGGCATAGGCATAATCCACCTAAATTATTCTTCCAAATTCTCGTAGAATTTACTTTGCATGTACTTTATCATATGATCTTCTAGGGATCTGATCACAATGGCAAGTCTGTAGGCTCCTGGCTTAAACATCTTTAAAGAAGAAAATACTATGAAGTTTTAATTCCCCTTTGCCCTCTGCCACTGAATGTGTGGTTCTCAGCTCCCACCTGTTGAGCAGATTTACTGCTACCTTCCAAAGGAAGGAATGCACCTCCGCTGGGTGATTTCTATAAAGCAACATGATCCTCATTCCAGAAACTCATTTGTGAAACAAACAAGCTGTTTTGCCTAAGCTGAAAAGAATTATAGCCTCCTACTAGCTGAGAGTTGGTTCAGGAAGATTTTGAAGGGCTCTATCTTTGTCTCCAGAAGCAACACAACGCCCTGTTCATGTATGAGGCAGACTCTTCATGCTTTCCATGTCTGAAATTTTGAATATATATTTCCCTTGCATCAATGAGCTCTACTGAGTCTTACCATCTGTATGCAAACATTTCTCTGAGCTGAAAGGCATTTCTAATCTCAAGATTATCTGGAAGCTTTTCTGTGGTAGAAACATTCTCTTGTAACGTCCAGGAGCAAGCTAGAATTGTCTTCCAATAAGGCTATATCAAGTAGCTGCATCAGTCTACAGTCATGGATTTGCTGAGTAGCAGTACTGTTTTTCAGCCCGAGGCTCCAGTTTGCATGCATTCTAGTCGCAGACACTTCAAAGAACATCTGAGTGATTGAATATTTACATCCCAGCTACACTGCCTCCTCAGCAGCCCTGTTGTAAACATTGATTGTTTTATCTTCTCTGGGTTCAATGTAAATTTATGTTTCTTCCCTATGACTTTTTGAATAGGACCCAGTAGGACTCCTGTGAGGCCGATGTGGTTATTCCCAAGCCCAAACAAGCCTAGGAGTCTACTGGCTTCCTCTTTAAAGGTGGATTAGTCAAATAATCATTTATTTCTTACAGTTTGAATGCTGTCCCAGGCTGTTTTACCCCATGAGATTCACTAAATTTCTCAGACTAAACTGGACATTTAGTTTTAGCTGGGTCTGTTCTCCAGCTTCTATTTGTCACATGGTTGACTGAAGTTCTTAATTCCACCTGTTTTTCTTTGTTGTTGATTTTTTTTTTCTCTAAGGAGGCAATTGTAGCAACAAATCAGTGAAGCAAATCAACTTATGTTTAACACTTAGCCGCCAAAATCACATCTCCTCACACTCTCTGAGAAGATGATGGTGTATTTCAATGTCTCTGATGAAACTGTAAAAGTGGATTGCAGATAACTCTACATGAATGCAAATTGTGCTTCGCTGGTTCCAAAATAGGATGAAAATGAAGCAATGATCTAAGTTTACTATAGATCTCAGCCTTGACCTATTGCCTTTATTATATAATGTTTATCATTTTGGGCACGTGGCTGAAGCAGTGTCGCATGCTGCAGCAGTTCATCATCGGTATTCAACCGTCAGCCTCAAGAAGTCTTCAACCTTGAGCCCAGCCAAAATGGGTCAGATAAAATGGGATTAGTAAAAACTAAGCCTCCTAATTCAACCATTTTCTTCATTAGAGAAGTAGTTTCTTGTTCTAAGTAGGAATTCTATATTTCTTAGCTTTTTTGCAGAAGAAATCTTGGCCCATTCCACAGGTAATCATGGACTGGGCAAAGGGTTGACTTTGTTATGCATGTTGATAGAACTATAGGGCAGAGCTCCATAACATTAATTTGAGTAAGTTTTCAGGAAACAGCAAAGAAACCATATCTGCAGTTTATTTTCCATTTTGCAGTTGGACCATAACCTTACTGCCTTCAACCACATCTTTGTACCTTACAGATTTCACATTTGGGCCATTTATAGTGCATGGACCTCCCTGTGCCTGATTCAGTGATCCCCAAAATTATTTCTTACCACAATTGGGTCACTGCATGCGCATCACTGTAACTGAACTTTGATCCCCCAACGAGGCTTAGACAAGCAGTTCCCAGTTCTTTTGCTAATTATTTTAAGACTCCATGAATTAAACTCCATGAAGGAGAACATTCTAGCCCTTCTTCAAATATTCTCATTTTAAATTGTGACTCCCCTAAGTGGATATGAATTCACCCAGATTGAGTTACATGAAGCAAGTATCATGTTCAGTATTTACATCTTTAAGAGGTGTGTCATATTCAGTATTTACACCTCCTTCTCACCCTCCATCCCCACTGTAAGTAATTACTATCATTCTGTAGCAGAAATCCCATTCATTTTCTTCTCTGAATTTTGTTTCCCATAAGATCCACATAATATATATCATTTTAACCCTTTCAGTCTACAAATTAGTAGCATTAAGTACGTTCACAATATTGTGTTACCAAAAATTACCACCATTTCCAGAAGTTTTCATCATCTGAAACAAAAACTCTCTACTTTTTAAGCAATAACTCCCTATTTTTCTTTCTTTACAGCTTCTTAGTAACCTCTATTCTACTTTTCATCTCCATGAATTTGCCTATTCTAGACAAATTCATTTAAGTGAAATCAGACGATCATACTCTGTTTTTTTTTATCTTATTTTTCAGAAGTCATATAAACCACTTCATCTGTTTAAGCTGGTTATCTTCTCTTTCCCCCATTTTTGCACATTTTTCCTGTTGGTGGTAACTTTGTTTTTTCTTAAATTAAAAAAAAAAATTTTAAGACAGAGTCTCATTCTGTTGTCCATGTCGGTGTGCAGTGGCACAATCTTGGTTCACTGCAATCTCCACCTCCTAGGTTCAAGAAATTTTCATGCCCAGCTTCCTGAGTAGCTGGGTCTATAGATGCACACCACCATGCCCAGCTAAGGTGCTACCTTTCTTTGAGATAGCACAAACTTCTCATTGTTTTGCTCAGTGAATGGTAGCTCAGATATCAGATTACAGTAAAGTACTGACTACTGAATGTTTTCATGGCCCTCAAAGGAGCAAGGTTACATAAGATACTCAAAATCTGAGGTGATCTTTGTAAGACAGCATTTGCTATGGTCTGTGTCAATGGCCTTAAGTGGTTGTGTCTCTCAGATGGTCATAGAGCAAACATCAGGTTTCCTGCACTGTTAACATCTTCACTGTTTCAGAAGGAGTCTTCCATTTGTTAGACCTCATGGGAATGGAATAGCTTCTTCTCAGGGCAAGTCAGCTAAGTTCTACCACCTTTACCTGTTTTTCAAGTAAGTTGCTATGCCATTTGGAAAAGTTTGTGTCCATTTGGAAATCTATAATAAATTCAAATGATCTCTTCCACTTACTAGTTTATAAACTTGGATATCCCAATCCCTATCCCCCAACCCTCGTTTCTGTTTTGAGAATCCATTATGGCATGAGTGCATAGGTTTTTTTTCTGACAGTGAAAGAAAATAGCCAGCTCTTTCACTGAATAACCTCTGTGTTCTGTGGTGATCTGGCCACGGCCCTGGATATTTCTGTATTCGTTGGGGGCGATCACTGCTTTGCAAGTGAATGTGTCTGCTGGAATAGCCACAGAAGCAAGACCATGCCTTCCTGAGATGAGAAGAACTGGTCTTTCTTCTTTTACTTCTATTGCCCTTCTTTAGATTTAGTTTATGCCTAATTTGTTTTTTTTAAGTTTGTTTGTTTTGTTTTATTTTTAGTTGTTGTTTTCAACCAGACTAATAGCATTTAATGAATAGTATTTGCTAACATGTCCTCTTCTTGAAATTCTTTCTCTGTCCACTGAACCACACCTCTTTCTCTCACTCTCTATGTCTTTTAAATTCCATTAGTGATTACTTGTCCCAGCCACAAGCTTCTGTACCATTTCATAGCAAAGGTGCATGGGAGGCATTCCTAGCATCAGATTCTCATCATGCTTTTATCTGCTCCTCAAACTTTTAACCAAAAAGTAACTTTGCCCCTAATTTGTGGGCCTGAAAAATAAAACAATCCCACCATGGGCAATAATCTGTGTCTCTAAAAATGGTAAAAGCGTGAAAACAAACTCACAGATATAACAGATTTTTCTCAATCTCGAATTTTATTAATGATTCAAAGACTATAAGGAAAAATGCAGTCTAGGGTTTGGCATTTCTTGTTGGACATACATGCTCAAAATAGTCTGCAAAATCTTTCAAGTTCTCCCCTTTTTGGAACTGGAGCTCATTCTTGTTTTAGAATAACAGACAAGAGCTAAGAAAGTCAGCATTACATGCCAGTGCAGTTGAAGCCATTTAGATTTAAGATGCTTCATTAGTCACACAGGGGTAAAGGGATTATGTGACTAACTTCCATTCATAGATTTGCTTATCGTATAAATTTTATGCCATGAATTTATGAATTCCATATTTAGTTAAAATCAACATGTCTTGACATACCAAGTATATGCTGATAAAAGTAATTTTTAAATTGAAAAGTCTCTGGCCAATATTTATCTGAGAGCAAAATACTACTATCATATTCACAAAGTTGTGTGTTCCATGTCAGCATTTCATTGGTTGATCCAAGAAGAAGATGAATGAATTATAGAACTAATAATTTACAGCCTTAAATATAGTTTTTATTGAATTATAGATCGTTGACACTTCTGTATTAGAATATATACTAGTAGTGCAATAGCTACATCATAGGATACATGTATGCTCCAATTGGGAGATAATTTCCCACAGATTTCCAATTGGTTGCACCAAGTAACGCAAATGTCAGCAATTATATATCTGATTTCCCATTTTTATGCCTGCTCCACAACAGCTCGGTCTTGCCATTAGTTCTCATGTTCACCATTCTGATGGTGTATTATAGTATTTTATTTTGGTTTAATTTCCCTGATGTTTAAAGAGGTATTTATTTGTTTATTTGTTCTTTTAGTATTATCTCCTTTGTCCTTTAATGAACTGCTTGTTCAAATCTATTGCCTATTGCCTCTCTTGGGATATAAGTCATTTAATTATTGTTGTGAAATATTTCATTTTATATTTCTGATAATAGCTCTTTTCCATGATATCTAAGGAAAATATCTTCTGCTAATCCATGGCTTGTCTGTTTCTTTCAGCAGTGTCTATTGATGGGTAGAAATCCTTGATTTTCATACACTTCAATTTGTCAGTAATTTCGTTTATAGTTATTTTTTCCCAAAATGATTGGTCTCAGGATCAAGATGATATTCTTCTAAGTGATCTTCTAGAAATATTGTTGTTTAGAAAATAAATATTTAAATTTATCTTCTCCATGTAATTAATTTCTGTATAGAGGTAAATGTTTAAGTATCTTTCAGATGGTTATCCACTTGATCCACCACGATTTATTAAATAGACTCTCCCTCTTCTGTTCTCAAGGGTCACATATGCCTTTAATAAAAATGGCCACTGAGTAGATCTGTTCTGGACTCATGAATCTGTTGGTCTATTTGCTATCCACGATCTAATATAATACCATTTTGATTAATGTCGTTTTGCAATATATCTTGGTAATAATGATTGTAGGCACCCAAGCATTGTTCCTTGGCTTGGGTTTGACAATTTTTGATTCTTTGCATTTTCATATGATTTTAGAATCACCTTCTCATTTTACATGCACACACACATGCAAACACACAAATGTTTTTCTAGCTTTTCACTGGGATTTAATTGAAAATGTAAATTAATAGGAGAGAATTAATTTTTTATAATATTGGTCTTTCTGTTCTTTCTGTTTATAAAAATTACACATTTCAATTTAGGTCTTTAAATATAGTAATAATATACAATTACATATAATTTTTTATAATATATACAATAATATATAAATATAGAATATCTTACAAATATATAAACATTAATATATAATAAATAGAAAAATACATGTATTTATATTTAAATATAATTTTGTATATAAATATTTTTATAGAATAAAATATATACTAATGTTATATTTTTGTGTAAAAATCTTGCATTTTTCTTCAGATTTATTTTCATATGTGTGATGTTTCTTGATGCCATTATAAGTGATAGAATGTAAAAGTTATTTTATAATTGCTGATATCCAATAGTATTGTATCTAGAGACATTGCTAATTTCATGTTTATTCTCATAGCGTGTCCATAAATTTGCAAGGGAATTACTTCATGTTATTGGATTATAATTATAGTAACATTTTTATTTCTTAATTTAAAATTCCTATAAACCTAATTTCAATTTCTTCTCTTATAGCACTGATCAAGATCTCCAATAAAATGTTTAAATAAGGTGGCCGTAATAAGCATTTTTGTCTCATTTCTGATTTCAAGGAGTAAGCTACTCATATTTTATCATTAAGTACAACGACTCAGGGTTTTCTGTAGTTATCCTCTGATTTTTAAGGCACCTCCTTGTGTACACATGTATACAGCCCCTTCCCTTTGAATGTGATCAAGGCCTATGAATAATATTGATTTTCCGTTTACTTCATGACTGTAACCCACACACATGCATCCATCTTTAGTTATTTCTACCTTCTCTCTCTATGCTTTCACACAGATACCTCTGATTCCATTCCCATAATTCAAGGCTCTCATGAACCTTCCCTCTTGCATATGTGTAACTTCTTTCTCTTTGAGTAAAAAATGTGACTCACCATCTCCAACATACTTACTGATTTGTTCAATCCTAGCACATACATAGTTTCAGAATATTAACCTATGCCTTTTTAAGAGATAAATTTACTGAGTACAGTATTTCTGTGTATTTCTTTTTGTTTTAGACTCAGAGTATTCAAGCCCAAATATTGTTTCACAAAGTTACTTAGGTATGTTCTTTCAGTTTAATTATTCACTTTTAATCAGGTACGTTAATTTTTTAAATTTACTGTTCTTCCTCGTTTTATTTGTCAATGTGATTCCTCATGACTTGAATGTTACTATAAAGCCATATTTGAGGGTCAAGTGCTAACAGC
The DNA here is from genome assembly GCF_001604975.1 of Cebus imitator. Lineage (NCBI taxonomy): Eukaryota > Metazoa > Chordata > Mammalia > Primates > Cebidae > Cebus > Cebus imitator. The sequence goes on along the minus strand of NW_016107587.1, from coordinate 817,014 downwards.
AGATTGCGTTACTTTTGGAGATACATTTGGCTAATAAAGAAGTGAACTATCAAAACATAAACAGCATTAAAAGCACAGCATAAATAAGTTCAAAACCAAAGATTTAGCTGAAAGAAGAGTATTACATTAAAAAGTTAACAGTGCAGTTGTTCAATATCTGACGTCTAAACATTGCTGCTTTAGAGATCCCTGGACATAGCATTTTATCTATAATGTAGTTGCTAAGCATATATAGTTGCCAAAGCATTATTAACAAAAACTGTATCAGAGCTACTTGTTTAGAAAAGTTGGGTGGCTCTGCACGTTCAGGACATCCTACTAAATCCATAGATATTGCTAACATGGCCATTCTTTTTGTATATATTATTTGAACATGATGGTGAAATGAAGGAAGCTTTTTTTTCCCCCAGTTTTGATTCTGAAAAATACAACCAATTCTGAATGAGCTAAAGCTACAAAGTATCGCTTTGTCCTCAAATGGGTTTTGGAGTTCAAGTATTATGTAGTATATGTTCAAGGGACATGGATATTGAAAAAAAACTATTGTTAGGTGGTCAATCAGACTATGGAGCTTGTGTCAAAATGTAAATCAACACAGAAAGATCTTCATTGAGAAAGTCTTGCCATTCATGACAAAAGAAGCTGAACTAAAGAGTGTGCACAGTGCCATAATAAAATGTGTAAATTTTAAGAAGTCTAGTGACTGGAATTTTGGATTTTTCTTATTGTCATCTGATAATATAGAAACTGATTTAAACAAGTATTGAATATTAAACCATGATAATTTTCACTGGAAAAATTTCTTTCAAGAATGCTTAAAATATAGAATGGCTTATCATTGTTTTTGTAAGATAAGAAAGAAGTATAAATAAGTAGATGGGATTGCAAGACATTGCTGACATCCTTGACATTTTTGATTTGAATATATCCATGCCAAGATGGAATATGATTTTCAAAGGAAAATAAGATCAAAGAGCAAAACAAAAAAGTTTTGAAGGACAGAATTTCTACAGATTGTCATGACATGTTTTGTAATTTAACAAAAATTTTAGATCAACTATGTGATGTTATGTTGCATATCTATGAGAAATTTTTAATAAACACTGTGAATTTGATAGATTCCTTTGAAAGTTATTTGTCATCAAAAGAGGATCTAAGGACAAGAAATTTAAGGATGTAGAACTAATTTCTTTCATTGAAGGATAATTTTACCAGGATAATTTGTTTGAACTAGCTACTAATGTATTGAAAATAAATTTTGAAATTTTAGCATACTTGGCTTTATTTTGGATGAAAGGTATGCGCGCGCGCGCACGTGTGTGTGTGTGTGTGTGTGTGTGTGTGTGTGTGTTTGTGTTTTAAAGGTCCTTTGCTTGCAGAAATTGCCTTAAATTTTATTAACTTTTCCATTCCTTTCAGCAAACTTCTGACAGACCATGTAGAGGTTTCTGCACTAATTTTTCTAAATAAACATTTATAGGTATATCACTTTTTGTTAATAGCATGTTGTCAATTTAACCTTGACTAGGTAGATTAACAAATATGAAAGAGGTTCAAAGGTCATATAGAAACTTTAAATATCAGTGTTTGTTAAAAAAATTTATGTGTATGAATTAATATGGGAAATAAAATTTCTATTATGTGTTGTTTAGTTACTACTGAACAATGATAAAAAGTTACAAGTTTGTATACACTTCTCTATATTGACCACACATGAGCATACTTTCAAGGAATGAGCTGCATACTTTTTGTAATTCTTTCTGTTTCCCTATGTTATGTTTGGTTGAATTACACTTAATTAAAAGTAAATTTATTTTTGTTAAATAAAGTCATAAAGTTATCATGGCCATCATTTGTTTGTCTTTAGGGGCTGTTAAAAAATTCTTTATTAGTCTACTAATTCCTTTGTAATGTTTCTTATAGATTATCAGTCCAAAATAGATGGGAATTAAAAACACAAAATTTAAAACGATAACAAAAAGGCAAAACAAATTTCCAAACACCTGTATTTAATACAAATGGTTTGGGAAAATAAGCAAGGCCTTTCTTATCATGGCATGGCATTTAATTTCAGAGCTAACATCTGATCTCATCATTGCACTGTCAACAGAGAAGGTGAAGGGAGCAGTTTCTGAACAGACCCATCCACTAATCTGGCTCACAGGCTTGTGAAATTGACTCTTACCAGCAACCGCTATGACCTAATATTGAAGCACAAGTTCTACCTCAGGCCTGGTTCCTCAAGAGTCATCACTGAGAGGTTCAGGTGAGAGGGAGATAACTTCAAGACGACAGTCATTCTCCCAGGTATCTCAGTGTGGCTGAAGGCTCTCAATCCTGCTATGGCCATTAACTATCCATGAACCTGTGGAACATTTGCCGTCTCTGGGCCTTTCTGTATTTATCTGTGCCAATTGTTCTAGTTGCTGTCTGCTGAACTGATGTTCTGTGTTTGTCAAAAATATAATGTATTCTGGCAAAGGGGGAGAAGAGGAACTGGGGATGAAAAGAATGATAGAGTCCAACCGAGTAAGACAACATAATTTACTCTCAGGTAAACTGAGAAAGTCAGGTTTGATTCCTGCCTTTGGTTTTCCTAAAGTGCATCTTTTCTGGAAAGGAAATGATTAAAGATCTGCATTGGATTCTCTTATTCTATAATATTTACTTTATCCTCCAAATAGTCCTACTGGAACCTGTATTACTATCAGTTCTAGTACTAGAGACCAGATCTTAAATCTGTTTTTTGAAATTTTCTCTTTGCTCATTTCACGAGTTTATTCAGCCATCTGATGCTGTTGTATTGTTGACTTTATATTAGTGACAGTGATAAGTTGATTATGTCATGTCTAAGATATAAAATTAATCTAGTAAAAATTCACAGAATGCAAATATCCCTAAATTATTATTTGCTTCTGGTGAAGAATCTACACTTCATTTTAATTCCTGCTTTCAAAAATGCTTTTAAGCTTAGTCGTGATTTATTTTATTGTGTTTTTTATATACTTCCAGGAGTTTCATCTTAATCTGGTGTTTGAAATGGTAATTGATAGGGGGAATCATTCAAGATAACATGCTCCAGAAGGAAAATATACCCTGCTGTTGTTTCTGCTCCTTAAATCATGTTGTACCTCGTCTAATAAGAAGGCTAATTTGCCTTGGAAAGAGCAAATGTGTTTGCTGCAAAGTGATTTTTTTATTTCCAGGTAAGATAAATGTCAGGCTAAGGAACAGAGGTGTAGCATTCCTAGTTTTTAATGTCTAAATAGAGAGATTTGAAGCACTACAAAATGACATTCTTCTAGAAAATGATATTAATAAGAGGAGAGTAAAGAGAAGTTATTTACTCATCAACTGTTTATTGAAAACCTAGTGTAGGTCAGATGCTGATCTTGAAGTTAAGGATGCAACAATAAATAAAACAAAATTTCTGCCCCTGGCTTACACTGAACCCAAATAATGATGTCTTTGCCATGAGGAGCCTAGGAGTCATTTACATCTTCCACCTCAGTAATTTACATTCTTCTACATCAAGAAACAATTGTATTTCCCGCTGAACTTCAACCAGTCTTGAAATGTAACTGTGAGATATTGAGCATCCTCTATGAGTCAGTCTGTCTCACTCTCCTTGTAACTAACCCCACCACATAGGAACTATTACGTTTCTATTATAGATCACTATAGTCCTAAAGGAATAAAATGATTTCATCAAATCACATAGCTTGTGACAAAGCTGAGGGTTTCCCTCAGGTGCTAGAGTGATTTTGAAAAAGTCTGTCATAGAAACAGTGTTATTTGAAATTTGTGGCCGATATTTCTGCCACTTAATTGTACCAGAAGATCTAGAAGGTTCAAGGATTTCTAGAAAGTGTTCCTACACTGGCAGCTCTAGCACTTATGAGAAGTCACGCGCTGCAGATCCCTGTCTAGAACAGATCCACTTAAAGGCAGGAAAGAAAGTGTGTTTAATCCTGGAGAGGTTTTTTTTGTGTGTTTTTGTTTTGACAGAAATCTTGATTTTGATTTCTGTGTTAAATTTCCTTGTAGGTCTTTTATTTAAGAATACAAATGTTGACTGAATGAGGTGGCTCAGGCCTGTAATCATAACACTTTCGGAGGCTGAGGCGGGCAGATCATGAAGTCAGGAGATTGAGACCAGCCTGGCCAAGATGCTGAAATCCCGTTTCTACTAAAAATACAAAAGAATTAGCTAGACGTCATGGTGCACACCTATAATCCAGCTACGCAGGAGGCTGAGACAGGAGAATCACTTGAACCTGGGAGGCAGAAGTTGCAGTAAGCAGAGACCACATCACTGCACTCCAGCCTGGGTGACAGAGACATTTTGCATAATTATTTAGTTGTTATTAAATAATTATATTGAAATGCTGATTTTATTATTTACAAGTAATAATGCTACAGTTATGTGTTACTTAAGTATGAGGATAAATTCTGAGAAATGCATCATTAAGTGATTCCATCATTGTGTGAACATCACAGTATATACTGACACAAACAGTTGGGATAGTCTACTACACATCTTAACTATGTGGTATAGCCTACTAATTCTAGGCTACAAACCTGTTCAGCATGTTATTGTACTGAATACTGTAGGCAACTATAATACCCATGGTCAGTATTTGTGCATCCAAACATATAAAGAACATTAAAAATATGGTATTATAATCTTATAGAACACCATTGTATATAAAATTCATCATTGACTGAAATCTTATTTTTGTATTTACTACCAATATTATTACATAATATTACATAATATAGCATTACATTTTTAATTACATTTTATAAATATTGTAATATTTATAATTACAATAAATTATATCTATCATTAGTTATTATATAATATTTCAATAAAATGATGTTTTAGAAATTTAGTTTTGATGATTGATGAATATCTTGGCTAAGAACTCACAAGTAGATGATTAAAAAATTAAGACGAAAACCTAGGTCTCCACTCTCTATTTTTTTTTTTTTTTTTTTTGAGAAGGAGTTTTGCTCTCATTGCCTAGGCTAGAGAGCAATGGTGGGATCTCCGCTCACTGCAACCTCTGCCTCCCAGTTTCCAGAGATTCTCCTGTCTCAGCCTCCCGAGTAGCTGGGATTACAGGCCCCTGCCACTATGCCTGGCTAATTTTTGCTTTTTTTAGTTAAGACAGGGTTTTACCATGTTAGCCAGGCTGGTCTTGAACTCCTGACTTCGGCCTCCTAAGTTGCTCGGATTACAGGTATGAGCCACCATACCTGACCAACACTCTCCTAATACTGTAATCTTCAGGAGAAACATGTCATTTGAAAAGAAATCAATGTTCTGGATTTATTTTTTAGCACCAAAGTAAACATATTTAATAAGTAAATCTGAAGTTTACACTAAACTGAAATATTTAAACTATACAAAACAAAGAGGAATTAAAGAATTTTTTTTACAAAAGAAAATGTTTAAATGAACAGACTTTCACAAGACTTGTCTTAAATAAGAAGTCGAAGCTGCTCTTGTGTTCCATTTACTCAGTAACACAAACAATAAACATCTGCATTCTTTTTTTTTTTTTTGAGAACCCAAGAGCCATATGTATCATCTAGAAATGAGTCCACCTGCAAAAATAAAACAAACAATAAGCCAAAACAAAACAAGCTAAACTTACTAACAAAAGCTAAATGTAAAATTTGATAATGCCCTGCTATCTTAAATAGCAAGATGTCAGGATGCTAAACCAGTAGCAGTCGGAACTGGTGCTCTACCTGTTTGGCAGTGCACTACAGCTCACTCTTATTCTCTACTCTTGCTGCTGTACGGAGTCTTGAATTCTTAGGTCATTTGGTAAGTCATTAGTAATCACTTTTCTACAGATAAACAAAAGGACTGATTTGAAAGATAGTCTAGATATTCAGTCTAGAAGAACTTGGATAAGATACATTTTTTCTTTTTTAGTAGAGACAATTACATTTTGATTAACTGTATTTAGAGCAATTAGATCTCATGTAACAACATATTCAAATAGTAAGATCTTTAGAATAAGATTATGTAAGTAGATAGGATCTTTCCAGTGTGCAGAAATCATAAATATCAGCCAGACTAGATACACATTTAACAAAATATATTATTTTGGGTTTAAATACAATGTCTGGTGTTTTACTGGCTTCATTGAAAAAACCAAGTGGGTTAATCTTTTAATGTTAACACAGTCACTTGCAAATCATTATTTCTTCTAGGTTTAGCAATAACTATATTCTAGCTTTGTTTTTGTAGTATCTTTACCCTCAAATATATGCATAAATAAATTTAAAACTTTTATAAGAATACTTATAATATTTAGCCTCCATTTGACTATCTAATTACCTAGTAGTTGTAAGGAACAGTATGTAAGATCTATTCCTCTCTTTTTCCCATAGCTATTAGTTGACAGTCTAGTGAGTGAATACAGAGATTCGGTAAGACATTGTCTTCTCTCTTCGAGTTTGGGTATGCCTTTAATATCTAGTCTTTGAAGAACCCTTGTATATGCATTCACTGAAATGGTGTTGGTTGGGAAAGCCAGGCTTCCTGGTATTATGCTCAAGATAAGATTAAATGGCATCTTTAAATTTACAAGTGGGATTGGGGACAGGACATTTTCACCATCTTTCAAGTCATCACGTATACTATTATTTTCTTGCCTTTGATTGTGTACTTGAACTTGTGATGTGGAACTTGGTCCTACTGAATTTTTGTAGAAGTCGCTTTTATTTCCAATTTCATAATCTCTTCTGGGATACTGTCCCAATCTATTAATGCTTGATCCAAAGGTGACAATTCTATGTCAATGCTGTTCTTGGTTTTTATATTTCCTACAAAACAAGACTGGCATACAATAGTATTCACCCTGAATTCTGGCCGGGCATGGTGGCTCACACCTGTAATCCCAGCACTTTGGGAGGCCGAGGCGGGCAGATCACAAGGTCACAAGGTCAAGAGATCGAGACCATCCTGGCCAACATGGTGGAACCCCGTCTCTAATAAAAATACAAAAAAATTAGCTGGGTGTGGTGGTGCACGCCTGTAGTCCCAGCTACTCAGGAGGCTGAGGCAGAAGAATTGCTTGAACCTGGGAGGCAGAGGTTGCGGTGAGCCGAGGTCACGCCACTGCACTCCAGCCTGGCGCCTGGTGATGGAGTGAGACTCTGTCTCAAAAAACAAAGCAAAACAAAACAAAACAAAAAAACCGTATTCACCCTGAATTCTGGAATATCTTTTTCTTTTTGTTCCCTAGCCAGCACTGCTTTTGCTTTCATCTAATTGCACTGTTGCTGAAAATTTAATTTCTCTTCCAGGATCTGGTTTTATCATTCGAATCTTGGTGCTTGTACCTTGACTGTCTCCTATTTCTGACCATCATGGTGGCTTATAGAGCTCACCATGTTATTCTACAGCATAAAGCAGATGGAAGGTCTACAGAGGTCCCCTACCAAGGAATCTGCAGGACTCTACAAGCATCCCCTGGCCAGGACACTGTCAAGGTGGCAGTGAGGAATCTCACTTAGATATGGTCATCTGGCTGTTTCCTGGCCCAGCTCCATCCCATAACAATACCATCATAGGATTTGTTTAGTGGCAAAAAGCTTGTGTGGGGGATATGTATGAATGTGTTAATTTATTTTGCTTACAAAACTCATAGAACTGCATTTTGTAAGTTTGGGGCTAACACCATTATCCTCTTCTTCATATGCCAGCAGGCATGTCTTTATTTTAAATAAGGAAAGAGGGTCAGGTGTGGTGGCTCACACCTGTAATCTCAGAACTTTGAGAGGCCGAGGAGGGCAGATCACAAGGTCAGGAGTTCGAGACCAGCCTGGTTAACATGGTGAAACCCCATCTCTACTAAAAATACAAAAACATTAACTGGGCATGGTGGCAGGCGCCTGTAATCCCAGCTACTTAGGAGGCTGAGGCAAGGAGAATCGCTTAATGCTGGGAGGCGGAGGTTGCAGTGAGCCAAGATTGCGCAACTACACTCCAGCCCAGGTGACAATGGGAGAGTCCATCTCAAGAAAACAAAAGCAAGGAAAGAAGAATGACATCAAATCAGAGTAGGCTGGGGAAGGATCAGAAATTGCAGAAAATCCTCGATTGTGAGATGCAAATGGTCTAATTCAAACAGGAAAAGATCCATTATTACTCATGCAAACCCTCCCAGGCAGTAAAATGTGCCTGTAGCAGGCAGGGGTTCCAGATTTTATCATGTTTTCACAATTAAGGACAGTTACAGCTGAGTGCACAGCATGCAGTCATGAGCCAGATAAAAGTACATCATTAAGTGTTCTACTTGGATTGGGTACTTTCCTGTTAGAATAGTTTAAAAATTTCTTAAGAGAGCTAGTTATGGACAGATATTTTACTTCATGCTTCGTTTTCTAATGCTTTGCTCCATCTTTTGAGACTGAAGTGCTTTCTGCGTATATAGAAAGTTTTAGCAGAGCATTTAGATGTATCATTTTGCAGTGGGTGATGAAGGCCAGACAGTAATGGTTGCAGTTTTTGGGGATGCCTGTAAGAGGGGAGACTATTTACATGCTACATATAGTGACTAATAAGCTGGGAATTTATCTAGGCACCTGTATTGCCCCAGTTAAACCTGTGAATCAGTTTACTTTTACATGAAATGAATAAGAAAAAGACCATTCGTTTTCACCCTGCAATTGAGTCTTTTGGGAAAAACTTAGCAGAATCCTCAAATTTGATTTGTTATGTTAAAATATGTATTTAACTTCAGCTGCATTAAAAAGACTCTGATACACAATTTATAATATTTGTTTCTTTCTTGGTAGGGGATTGTTCTGTAACGGAGTACAATTAACATAACTGTATTAGAAATTGCGGTTACTGAAAAACAAAATGAAGAGCTGCCTGCATTCGGCCTCTCTGCCTAGTTACCTGTCCATGGGAATAGCTGCCTATTGTCTTGACAACATGATAATTATTGGAGTGACGGGGTCATGAGGTGATCCCCCTTTCCATCACCTCCTGTCCGCAGCGACTCAGTTGGGTCAGCGTGTGTAGCCGACATCAGTAAGGCCAGCGACCTTTTCTTGCTTTAGTTTTTATTTGTTTGTTTTAGTGCTATGTCTCATTGTAATTACAAATCCAGAAAGTCAAAGTTGACTCTCTGCAAGTGTTAGGCAAGATGAGAGGAAAATTTTGGGAGCTGTTGGCCTCTAAGTCTCTGATATGGGGAATGCAGGTTGGAGGATGAGTGTGAAGCCAGGTGCTGGGAGCCAGGAGACACAGAGTGCTGGGCACTGAGGTATATGGGACCCACAGAGGTCCTGAGACCACAGCAGGCCTCCCCACAGCTCAGCTGTTGACCATTCTCCGGAATAAAATGCAGGAATCTTATAAAAACAGGAACATAGCAAAATGTCAGAGTGTTTCCTCTCCTTTGAACTATGCCAGCTTAAGGAAATATGAATATCTACAAGACAAGAACAGACAGACAACAGAAAGAAGAAACTTCATGACAGAGAATGAAAGAAACTAAGCATGATGTCTCTGGGCAGAGTGTGCAGCAGCAGCAGCAGCAGCAGCCCTGGCAATGCCAGGGAGGTACCACCGCTGGGCTTCTCCAGGGGTGATGGTTCTGGTGTTGTGCAGGCAGGAGGTGGGAGGTGGGGAGAGATGGTCCAGCTGGGTGAATGCACAGCCAAGCCTTGCCTTTACTTAATGCTGACCTCGATGATTCTGTCCCAGAATCAGCCCTCAAAGTGCCACGTCTCCACAGCAATGGGTCCCGAGAACTGGGAGAACTTGGGGGAGCAGTGCCCCAAAGCTTAGGGAGTCACTGGACCTGAAGCTCTAGAGGCCTTCACCTTAGATGAGGAGGGTGATCTGGAACTGCTAAATCAGGCTGTGGGCCATGTAGGTAACAGCATCAAGACTTTAAGAAGCCAGGATTTCTAGTTTGAGACACCAGGACTTCTCGCTAACTTGGAGGGGATTTGGGGAGATTAGAAAGCCACAGGCCACACTAAAGAGGCCTAGATGGGGTGTGTGTCCATTGTGCCTGTTGTTAATTGTAGCATGTAGACTTGTTTGTTCATCCACTTTGGTTGGTAAATCCTATGGCTAATAATTTTGTCTTGGATTTTATCTAAGATTTTTATTTTCCTTGGCCTACACTTGCCTTTTGTTATATTTTTTCTTTTTTTGGATTCTGTTGAAGAGCTCTCTTAAAACGAACTCTGATTTAAAAAAAGAAACCACAAACATCAGCAATTATCTGAACATGTTATAGATCAAATTGTAATTTCTATTGAGGCAACAGAGTTAAGTGAAAGGGTAATTAACTTCAGCATATTCATGATGTTGTAAAAAAGAGAAATTTGTGAAGCAGTGGAAAATTGATTTTAGCAGACTGCACCTAACCTGGTGTTCCTGATCTTTGTTTTCCTCAGAGAAGCCTGGGAATGGATTCAGCATCCTTGTTCAACTCCATCGCTTCTTGGAGAAGAGTCTATTCACTGACTTCTCAACACCGGTCTTTCCTTTAACTTCTGGGACACATGAGGTACTGAGACATCATGACAGCAGGTTAAGGTTGAGGCATATGGGATGAGGGATGGAGTTTATTGCAACAGCAGGGCCCTCTACATCAGTGAAGAACTATAGGGAATATTTAAAAATCCTTTTCCCCATGAAGATGTTCATCTTTCAGACATGGTCAGAATAAAGTGTGAACTCTTGACCCGCCGTTCCTACATCTCTCCTGTTCAGCTCTCACCAACAAATAAATTGGGGGCTAAGTGAAATTCTAAGTCTGCTCCAGTTTCTATCTAGAAACAACATCGTATTAACGCTTTATCCCACCTTGGGTTCTAAATATCAAACTTGGGGAATCCAGTAGCACTACGGTGCCTGTATTTCATTATTCAAGTCTATCTAACTCCCCAGCCATACGTGGTATTCCAACAGAAGGAAAGGTCTGATGTTTTTGCAACAGTGCCCATGTCCACTAAACTTGAACACATCATTATTACTGACATCTTTCCCTAATAGTAGAGATGGAATCTGAATTCTAACTCATTGGTTAATACGATCATCATGTATTTATTAATTCAGCCAATGAACAACTATTGACATGTTTATGGACTTTGCATTATGCTAGGGGATAAGGGAAATCTAATCTAAGTTTTTACTTTCAGAAGCTTAATCCTGAACGAAAAGCTCCGATCAAATGGAAAATATACTGAGTGCAGTAGAGATACTGCAAGACATCACAATGTAATATAAAATTAGAAAGTTCATTTGTTATTTCACTCATTAAAACTTTAATACTTTGATGGTAAGTTTTTACCAGCTGGTGTGTCGCCTAATTTCTCACCTATCTGTCGTATTATGCCAATCTGATCCATTTAATGAAATATTTAATGACTGACTTTACTAGAACACAAAATTCCTGGTATGCCAACTGTCTTCCGCTTGTCCCTCTCAAAAGGACTGAAGGCTGCACAAAGATGTGAGCCTGGCGTTATTCTTCTCCTTTGCCATCCATTTCCCTTAACACAATACTGAGTATATTGCAGATGTTCAGTAAAAATATTCTTAAGTATTTATTGATGGGGAACCGTCCTTAGATTTCTGATATTGATAACTCAAATTTGACAGTGAGTCTTTCTCACTTTAGAAAAAATACAGTACTATCCAGTGAGACTGCTGGTGTTTCTTCTTTGCCTAATAATATGTTACTAAGTTCTAGTCAGGCTGTTTTAAAATAAAGGTCTGTTTGGGGTTAAAAATAATTTTGGAATGTGGTTTCATACTGCTCATTACAGAGTACTTCTTACTGTGACATTATATGGCTTTGAAAATCTCCATAAGTACTTCCTACTTCCAGTGAGTTGTTACAGAAAAAAAATCCAGTAAGCACATTTCAAGCAATATATTCTCTCCTTTGCTCCTGCCAAACCTCCTGTAAATAGAAATCTCAGAATATTTCTGCCTATTTCCTGTGCCCGTGCTTTCCACTAGCAAAATTCTATTGCAAGAGTAGATTAAACTATTTTTCTTCAGTGTTGGCATTTGAGGTTGAGTCAGCATAATTATTCTGAATTTCCCCCCAAATAACTTTCCCTTTGAAAAACAAGCTCAAAGCATTTAATCTGTTCTAGTCAATGTGAACAATATCCTTCACACTGGCATGCCAATCTGCTCCAGGACCAGAGTGGGAGCATCCTGGAAGAGCTTTGACCTCCACTGGTCAGCCCTCCGTGACCAGGAGCATTTACACTACAGAGATCCTCTGGAGTCTTTTCCTGCATGTAGATGTGGACTACAGCTGATGTCACTGTGCTCATAAAAGACCCTGGCAATATTAGCAGGGTTGGTATCAGGTCATTGGCCCTGTTCTCCATGGAGATTCCTTGGCTAGTAAGGAAATATCTATGCTTTTTCTCTGTATTGTGGTTTCATAAGCAAGAATCAAACTCATGGATTTCCATTGCCCTTTATATGACGCCCCCCATAGTAAGTGCCACCTAATGTTTAAGTAAAAACAAGGCCATTTCAGCCACATATCTCTAGACAGAGCAGGCCTACTTCCATGAAGTACTAGCCTATTATTTCACATTAATTCACTGAAAATTACCTTTTATATCCCACCACCTCAATCATTCTTCTGTAAAACTCCTCAGTGAGAAATTGAAGAAATAAAAAATTTAAACTGCAAATAACCCTGCTATTTTCAAGTGTAATTCCCACAAGAACCGAACAAATGTTTTAACTGATGAGCAAAATAAGCTTCAAAGTGATAAATTATCTTTAACAGAAATTAGTTAATGATTTGTGCAATTTAGATTAACACTTCATATTGTCTTTCGTGAAAGCTTGAAGCTTCTCCTAGACTCCTCTCCCTAGATGGAACAGCACATGGTTTGCGGAGCAGCAGACTGGGAGAGAAGAAGGAGAATGAGGAAGAGCTATCAATAGGGGTGACTTCAGAAAAGAAATAGCCAAATTGTATTTTATTTACTTTTTTCATAATAGTTTGAATTCCTGACATGAAGCTGTGTTATTTAAAAAAAAAATGGTATGACATTTTCATGTAATAGAAAAGGCAATTAAAAATATTTGGCAATAAGGTAACAGTAAAATTTTGAAATAATTGTTTGTGGGGTAGAAATTTACAATCACTAAAAACAAACAAAACAAAACAAATAAAACATATATAAAAAAGGAACTAGGATGAATGAAAATTAATCAAATAATTGAAAAAAATCAAAGTTTTAAATTATGATAAAAAATAAGTAAGATAAAGTACAATTAAAATATAGGAGTGGGGGGAAAAGACACCGCCACCACCAATATTAGCAAAATATTAATGGGGACTAGAAAGCCAAACTTCATTTAACACTAAAAAGCAGTAAGCTGAAAGCAAATATATTAATCAGTAAAATTATTTGATGATAGAATTTTAGTTATCATGGAAATAAATAAAAGTTATTGACTTTTTAATATGTTCTGTTTGTTTTATAATTTCTTCTTCCTTATATCACAATAAAATAATGTGGAAAAAGAGTTAGAGGATGTATCCTGTAAGAGAAATACCGCTTTTCTGACATGGTCTAAGGTACAGTGGGACATTTTGGGTGGAGAGAACTTAGGCAGTTGTATCAAGTCTTAGGAAAAATTATTCCTTTTCCTTCGAAGGACTTTGATTTCATCTTTGCTTGCCTCTTCTCTCCATAAGAAATATATTATCTGAATTCAGGGTAATAAAATCAGAACGACATGAGGCCATAGTGCTGAGAATCAAAACTCGTGTGTCTGTGTGTGTGTGTGTGTGTGTGTGTATGTGTGTGTATGTGTGTGTATATGTGTGTGTATATGTGTGTGTATGTGTGTATATGTGTGTGTGTGTATGTGTGTGTGTATGTGTGTGTATATGTGTGTGTATATATGTGTGTGTGTGTGTGTGTGTGTGTGTGTGTGAGTTTTCGACCTATGTCCTTTATTGTGTGGCATGTTCTTGGTTTACTCCTTCACAGCCACACTTGGCTCTGTGAACTATAGGCTAATACTTAGGGGCTGTATCAAACAAGCTTCCTTGGCCTCCAATTAAGCATCTACGGCAGATTGAAGGGGGCTGAAGGAGAGTCTGAAGTATTTATTCCACCAGCAACCTCCCTGCCAGTAGGAAACTTAGCAATGTCCTCTCACTTCTACAAAAAGCCACAGCTCTTGAAACGCAGTTATTGTTTACAGATGTAGCTCTTGCTTCATTCTAATAATGACCTTTTGCCTTTGCCCTTCAGCTGTGAGGCACAAAGTTTGCTTTTGCAGCTTGTCCATAGGTATTTCATCATTTCTTGTTGGTTTCCCATGACCTTGTCCTTACCTTGATAAAGATTTCCCTCACTGAAGCCCTCCTGGACATCTACAGAGTGTGACTTATCTTTCCTACCAGGACCTTGATACCTTCAGTAATGAGTTGAATTATCTTTCTTTTATTAGTCTATTACTTGATGTAACACACAATTGTCAGCCAAAGGCCTTATTGGAGACTCTATACTAGAAAACAAAAATAAGAAGAGTACAAATAACAGTAGCTAACATTTATTAAGCATATTCCATGTGTCAGATACTTCTCAAAGCAAAAAATAATTTATAATTTAATAAATCATGTATGTAACCCCATGTGTTTGTCAATTAATCAGAATAAGCTAAGGTATACCGCAATAGAAAAGTAGGTTCTACCATGTATGGTGACTCACGCCTGTAATCCCAGCACCTTGGGAGGCCAACATGGGCAGATCACTTGAGGTCAGGAGTTCGAGAGCAGCCTGGCCAACATGGTAAAACCTTGCCTGTACTAAAAGTACAAAAAATTAGCCAGGCGTCATCTCAGCTACTGGGGAGGCTCAGGCAGGAGGATCATTTGAACCCAGGAGGTGGAGGTTGCAGTGAGTCAAGATCGCACCACTGCACTCCAGCCGGGCAACAAGAGTGAGATTCTGTCTCAACAAATACATACAAACATACATATACACATAAATAAATACATAAATAAATAAATTTCAAGTCTCAGACACTTTATCACAACCAAAATTTATTTCTTAGGAACATTAGAATTAGCTTGTAAACAAAGTTTCTCTAAACACTGAGAGGTGTACCTCTTGTACAGCATACACACACGCAAATTCACACACACTCTTACATCATAAGCATGAGCTGTACTTTTTTTTTTTTTAACTATACTTTAAGTTCTGGGATACACGTGTAGAATGTGCAGGTTTGTTGCATAAGTATATAGGTGCCATGGTGGTTTGCTGCACCCATCAAACTATCATCCACAATAGGTATTTACCCTAATGCTATCTATCCTATAGTCCCCACTCCCAACAGACCCCAGGGTGTGATGTTCCCCTCCCCGTGTCCATGTGTTCTCATTGTTCAACTGCCACTTATGAATGAGAATATGCAGTGTTTGGTTTTCTGTTCCTGTGTTAGTTTGCTGAGAATGATGGCTTCCAGCTTCATCCATTTCCCTGCAAAGGACATGAACTCATCTTTTTTTTATGGCTTCATAGTATGGAGCCGTACTTTTAGTCACATTTTTAGTTTCACTTTTAAAAGTAAAGGTGAAATGTGGCCAAAGAAATTACAGATATACATTTTTTAATCATAAAGATTTTTCTATCCATGCTCTGAGAGAATACCTCGTAGTTGCGTTGTGTGCAATAAACCCACAAGACCACATTGCAAAGAGCCTATGCTGGAATTTGTGTGTTAAAATCTCTGAGTTAATTATTGTTTACCTTAAGGCAAATCTTCAAAATAAAAAATGTAGCCATACCTCCAGGGAGCATCTTCATTAATTTAATAATATTCTTTCCTCACCACATTAGGTTGATTTAAGATACGAAATAAAATATAGCCTAAGGCAAATATCTAAAGTCAGTCCATCTTGTGAATGATCCACCCTCAGAATTCACAAGACACAAGAGATTGAACAGGGAACATACTGGAGATGGGCACTATTAATAAAAGTTATTTAACAGGGACCGTGGCTCAAGTAAACGAAAATACGGCCATGGAATAGAAATTGAAAATGCTGACATGAAAAAAAAATAGCACATCTGAAACTTCTAGATCCAATGAACATAATTATTGCCAGATTTGAAATACAAAATAAAATGACAGTAATTCTGAGGAAAAACAATTTTGTCTGTAATATTTCTAGAAGTCATTCTCGTAACTAAAGGAATTTTAAATATGTGCTATGAAATGGCCACTGATTTATCCATTTTACTGTTTCATAAAATTACATTTTAAAAAGCAATCAAAACTGTCAATTAGAATTTGGATGCATAATGTCAAATTCCACTGTTTGGAAAAGTAATTGGAAAATGCACCAAATAAATTCTAGCTGAAAAATAATAACTCCATTTTATTTTTCAGAGTATGTTCAGGTGCAGTTCAATCACCTTTATGATAAGAAATGGTTAACACGTACTTATATTTTTCAGGACTAAATAAAGAGTTAAGAACAGTGACTTTTTTGTAGAGCTACTCCATAGGGGTTACTTTTCACTATTACTACCAGAACCACTACCATCATCCTCCTCCTCATCATCATCCTCACAACCTCATCATAGTGTCAGCAAAACATTTCTTAGAAAACAAGAAATAAAGCACCCCAGTATCTTACTTCACTTTTGGAAATGGTGCTGAGTGAGTTGTTGTAAATCATCATCTCTACTAATAATACAAAAACAAAGGCTACCTCATTTTCTTCAGTTCAAATATCACAGGCTGTCAATGATCTGTAGAACCTTTTTAGAATTTGTAAGCAGGTAATTTGTTCTGCAAACTCCAGTGGTTCCAAGCCACTCTGTCTTGTCCCTGGTGTTTCATCCCCTGGACTCGCTTCTCCCCTCAGCTTTGCCTCCTCAACTTCTGTCCATTCTCAGCATGCAGATTACATACAATTTCTAGGTATCCCTTTCACACGTACTAAAGGTCATTCCCCTACACATTCCCATAACTGACTATATTTCCTTCTAATCCAGTGTCTAATATTGTGCATTTAAAATGTGTCCATGTATTTGTTTGCCCCAATATCCTTTTTTATAAAAAAAACAACAACCATACTTTACAAAGATGAAGGGGAGCCTGGGTGCCCTGACTCATACCTATAATCCCAGCACTTTGGGAGGCTGAGGTGAGAGAATTGCCTGAGCTCAGTCAGGAATTTGAGATCAGCCTAGGCAGTGTGGTGAAACCTTGTCTCCGCAAAAAAATACAAAAATTAGCCAGGCATGGTGGCAGGCACCTGTGACCCCAGTTACTTGGGAGGCTGACATGGGAGGACCTCCTGAGACTAGGAGGGAGGCAGAGCTTGCAGTGAACTGTGATTGTGCCACTGAACTCCAGCTTGGGTAATTGAGACCCTTTCTCAAAAATAAAATTAAAATTAATAAAAAAGATAAAATTATGAAGGGGGCTTCTTTTTGCCTCTCTATCCCTAACACATAATTTAAAAATAAGCACACTAAATATTTCTTTGGCAATTTTGGTAAATGTCTAACTATGAACATATGGTGAAGTTCATTCATACTATGTTCTAATTGAAGACATAATGTTTTTGCCTTGGATATCACTCATTTAATTTTTCACATAAAAATAGTTTAAAACCTTAAGAACATAAAGCAGATGCTGTTCCCAAATGCCACCTCTGCACCTTAAATTATTTGTCATGTCCTAATGATTACATTTCTCAAGTCCCTCACATTTACACCCTCCTCTTCATCTTCACTGCACAAATGTGGTTAAAGATCTCAAAACCAGCTTTCTTACTTCCTGAAAAGCTATTCAATTAGTCTGTAAGCTCAAATTGTCTCCTTTTTAATCTCACTGCCTGAGTGATTTTTCAAAATAATGAAATAATTCTGTCACTCCCAGTTCAAAGAAAACCAGTAAAACCACATTGACTTTGGGGTGAAGTCCAAAGTCCTTAGAGCTCAATAACTTTCTAAGAAACATCAACAATTCTTTTCAACACTCCAAAATCCTGATCATTAGACAGGCACTGGGCAAAGAGTTTTACATTTTCTTACTAGTTGTCACAAGCACCATATGGAGCAGATACAAGTGTTATTGGAATTGTCCCTTTGTCATCAATGTTTCATTGAAGACATCCAATTATTTTCCCTATGTGGAGTAACTCTTTTTGATTGTTTCATGAATGCCTATAGAATTTGAAAACTTATTTTTTCAAAATAACTAATTTCAAGATTCAAAACTTTCTCTTCAATATTTCATTTTATGATGTAAATAAGCATTACATTTCTCCTCTCAGCTCTGCTTTCCTCACAAGAAAGGAAAGTGTGTGTGTGTGTGTGTGTGTGTGTGTGTGTGTGTGTGTGTAGGGGGAGAGAGAGAGAGAGAGAAAGAGAGTATATATCTCTCCACCATGTCTGTTTTGTTTCATGTTGTCATACTTTTGTAATTTTCTTCAATGTTCCCTGGCAAGTTCATTCATTTTCATATACTGGTAAGAATTTCTTCACATCCAGTCTGGCTATCCGTGCTGCTAGTATGTAATTTTGTTGGTGATCATGTATGTGAGGGTAGTTGTTTTTATTGTTGTTGTTTTTCCTAAGAACACTTTCTTAAGCTGTGTGTCATCTTTTAACTTCCCTTTCAGACATCTCTGCTCCATTTTTAAACAAGTTCAGCATCCTCTTTAGCCCTGCCGACGATACAAATTTGTAGTGAGTCTTAATTTTTTAATTTGTCTGTTCTTTAGTTACTCCATTTCTGAAATGAGTGTTAATACTGACTTTTGCATTTGGTGTTTGTTGAAGGAAAATCATTCCATTTCACCTGTTCTTGTGGAAGGACAGAGCGGGGTGTCCCGTCTCCCACACTACTGATATTTTGGCTGGGCAGTTCTTTGCTGTGGTGGCTGCCCTGCGCACTGTGGGATGTTTAGCAGCATCTTTGTCCTCAAATCATCAGATGCCAGTAGTGGTCCCCAAACATACCTCCAAATACGTCTCTAGATGTTGCCCAATTGCGAACCTGTATTATAGAATGGCTCTTCCTAGTTCTTAACCACATCCTTATTAAGGTAACTTTTGCTGCATTTGAAAGAAAAATATGGATTTAAAATGTCAACACGCATCTTTTGCCAGATATGAAGCAGAAATGGTCTTTCTCAACCATACAGTAGCATGACATACCAGGCTCCCAGCACAGAGAACTGAGAATTGGGGGTCCTTTGGCCATATTTCATGAAACAATGGCATTTCATTCTCCATATATCTGACGTAATCGTTTTTGAAACTGACTCCCATCACTCCAGCAATCTCCTTCCTTTAAACTGTTTTATTTGTGCATAAAACTACTCTGTTTTTTCATCTCCAATAAGGCACTTTTATTTTTAGCCAATAACATAATTGAGATCATTTACATTAGAGATGTAATGATCGGTTTAAATATATTGGATCCTTTTGAAGGCTAAAGAGCAATGTTTCGATTGACAATAATGTTTCTCACCACTGGAGTTTAAGAAGGCCGTGGATGTGAGCAGTAGTTAGCAGAACCGACTATCATATCAAACGTTTTCTCTTTTAGATTCCTGTAGTAGTTTGACATGTTTTCTTTTAAACTAATTCATCCAGAGTCAATTCTTCCAAAGCTGAGTTTGTTTAAAGATTTAGTTCCCTGATAGTCTCTCTAAAATCTAACACTTCAGAACATTTGAACACCCATCATGAAAAATGATTGTTTTATACTTTGTGGATGTGCTTTTAATGTTTTATTCACCTTTGAATCTTTTAAGGAATTTTTAATCAGTTGATTTAAAAATATTTTTCTTCATAATATCATGTTCTCATGTTATATTTATCTGGCAGTGATATTTTGAGATATTATTTTCTGTTTGTGATCTATAATTATTCTTCAAAATAAAAATACCAAAAATAAATTAAAGTTAATAAAACTGTAGCCTAGTCATCGCATTTACTAATTTCTGTCATCAAACGATCAATGCCTCATAGAAGTCCCTGAAAATTTAACTAACAAATACATAAAGTGTACAAGTGGTTATAGGGGGAAAAACTACAACAGCAAAAAGAAGGCTATAAATTCAGAAAATACATATAATCCTAGTAAAATTATCCGATGTATTATCTTCTGTTTCTAAAAATTTATTTTATAGGTATGAACTATTGAAAGAAAATTATCTCATAACCAACAAGAAGAGCAGGGAAATACTTTTTTGCAATCCCAATGATAAGTTATTATGAAAAGATTAAATCATCTTTTCAATGGCCACGTAATACCATGAACATTGCGTTTAGAGCTCCTAGTATCCTCTATACACTATAATTCCGGATATAGTAGTGCCCAAAGCATGAGAACATTATCATAATTTGCCCTCAGGGAGGCCAAAGACGGTCCAGCAGTGAGAAAAGCTATACAATTATCTGCAAATGGCAGATCAGTCATCAGAATGCAGGACAGTGAAACAGAGCTGTGGAAAATATAAGGAACATAGAAAAATTGAATCAAAAGAGACAAAATGACTTCATAAAAGTTATGAAAAACAGAGCAATTGTGAAGTACAGTAAAGAAGAGGGATTTGGTCACACAAAAAGGAGATTTGGGTATTTATAGTGAAACTACAATAATTTAGATCCCACAGAACAGGCACAGGGATGATACCACAGACAATGCGACACACAGCAGGGTCACAGATATATAGAGAGAGTCATGAGCACACATGCAAATTCTTCACCCACCTAGAAGCCCACTCCTTCACCATCTCCTTTGCTGAATTCTTTGTTGAGCTCGAAATGTTAGATTTTCCAAGCCTTTAATGCCTGGACCTCTTCATTCTTTAGCTATAATTACTCCCTGCACCTTACAGTCCTCTTGCTTTAGATTCCATTTCCATGCTAATGCATTTTTCCCTTACAACTCAGATTCTGCTATTCCCCTCAGCTCCAGACTCCATATCCAGCTGCCTACTATAGTCTCTTTTTTTTATATCTAATAAAGATATAAAAGACACCAAATCAACTCCTGGTCTCCACCTGCACACTCCTTTCTCAACCCCATATTTTCCCTTCACAGTTAAGGGTCATATTATTCATCCACATGCACAAGCCCAAATCCCTAGAAATGTTTTCATTAGCTTTCATAGTATGGAATTATAAGCTGTAGCTAAATTGAATGAGTTAGATAAATATACATAAACATGGAAGGAGCTTAAATAAATAATTTTAAAGACAGAAGGATTTGTATAATTATGCTACTATAGATAAAATTTTTAAAATTTGCTTTTAATAAGATAATATTTATGAATATCAATGTAGTTAAATACAACAATTTTGACTTTGTTATTTTCTCCATAGAGAGAAAATTTTAAGGTTTGGCTACTAAGGAAAACTTTAAATGTATCTATGGTTTTACTTCCTAAGAACTGTCTAAACCAAATATGGCAAAATGTCACTATATATGCAATTCACATGGATATGATGATACTTTCTGTTCTTTTACTTAGCTTTAACTAATATAAAGCATGATGTAAATCAAGATTGAGGAGAAATCAAAGGGCATTGTCACAGGAATCCCGTTCTCTGGGTCTTCTAAGGTCTTCTAAGGAAGGAACTTTGTAGAACTAAAAGGTTTGCTGAGGGCAGACAAATAAACCCAGAATGGCATCACTTGTTTATTTAATGGGCTGCAATGTTATAAATATTTCATTGAGCAACACTCAGGGAGGAATCGTTCTGAATGCACAATAAAACTCAAACAAGAAATACTATGCAGGAAAACACTGCGCTAGGCAAGCCAATCTCTACCATATACGAGCAATATATCAAGAGTAGCTAAGGCAGCAGGCAGTATGCCACAGAGGAAAAAGTGTGAGCTGTGAGGTTAGATAAATGTGCATCTGCATCCTTTAGTTTGCTCATGGGTAAGTCATTTTACTGTTTTAACCCTCAGGACTTGAATTTAGTGGGCACTTGTAAGTTTTATATCAGTATAGTACCTGCATAATCTCAGACGGTCAAAAGCTAAGATTTGTTTTTGTCGTTTTTGTTACTTTTCTGCAAATGCAGTTCCATCCACACTATTTCATTCGCTAAATGACACTGGGACAGTATTAATTTGAAATGATGGTAGGCAAGCAATAGTTATTCACTAGTTCACCTTTTTATTAAATACAATTTCTTGTGCTGTATTTAATAAACACCATCTATCCAGTATTGTCATAAAATTTGCATTCATTGTTTAGAAATTGCCCTTGTAACATATAACTCTTGTAGGCAGAAATATATCTGGCTAAGGTAGCACTCAAATAGGATAATGTTTAGTTGGTTCTCTCACTTCGGGCACCATCACTGGGACGTACCTGTATTTAGTGCAGTATTTATCTTAACTCCTGGAGGTGTTAGTAATATGACAGAAGAAGTTTGTGCTACTGAATGAAATTAATATACACATTATTACAGATCTGATTAAACATACATCTATATATTACTTGCAAAGGCTGTTTGTCAAGAATCAGTGATAAACTTCTTCATTAGTATATTAATCAAGCCAATTAACATTAGCTGATGTAAAAAAAAAAATCAGTAGCTTAATGCAGCAAAAATCATATCTCATTTACCTATATCCAGTATGGGTTGACAGCTTCAATGGGTGACCATGAGATGCAGGTAATAATGGTTCCCTGCTCATCTTATCCCCTGGAAGTTTCTCCAATACCTGTTCATCTCCTAGTCCTGCCCACATCTCTGTATCTGGGCCTTCATTAAATTTTCATCAACTGAAAGTTTGAGATACTCTCAATGTCCCATTGAATACATCAGACTACCTCATGTTAACTCACACAACACTGTCCAAAATATATTCAGATGGCCCAACCTACCACACAGGTTTCATTTGTAATTTTTCTGTTCTCCCAGGAAGAGGCAATTGCTTGGTTAGCATCTAGACAGTCTCTACTTTTCCAATGTGTCTTCCCGTATTCTGGTATATTAAAATAATTTAATTCCTTAATAAATGTGTTGGTGATCAAACACATCTGAGATATGCTGAGCTAAGGAAGCTTATGTATCTCAAATATTTTCATCACGGATGTACAAGAATGTAATGTCCAAGAGTCAGTCTCCCAGATTGAATTGTTGCCTGCAGAATTTTCCCTTTGGAAATACATATTTTTTATGAAGCATCTGATGTGACTGGAGTTCTTTCCTTGGAAGTCAGTTTGGGGAATACTATTCTAATTACTTCTCAATAAGAAGCTGGTGGGTCTATCAGTAAATTTGCCTAAAGGAATATTTTCTGAATTCATCAAAATAGATTCTACCTTTTCCAATCTCTGCTTAACTTCTTCTACGTGTCCTTTGCTCTTTCCCTACATCATCTTCATTGGAACATATTGCTATATTTTGCAGCATGTGCATAATTTTTAATTCCTGTATTTGCAACTTGTTATATTTAAACTCAACACACTTGTTATCAATTCTGATATATATTTGGATTTCTTCAATATGCCCGATAAATCTTGCCTCTTGGCTTCAATTGTTAATTCATCACTTTTAGGCCACCAAAACTAAGAGAATTGAGTGAATATCATAATTTTAAAATAATGTCTGTGTTTGACCCAACATTACTTGGGAAGATCACTTCCTTCAGAGACATTTCTAATAGTTCAGAAGGTCAAGAATCAGATTCATAAACAGCATCACAATAATAGCTATGTTTTAAAAATAGTTACTTTGATCAGGTACACTCATATCATTGCACATGTATTATCTCAGTTAATATCCCAAATAACTATATGAAGTAGGTTGTAGTATTGCCTTCATTTTACAGTCATTAATCAAGGCTTACTGATATTGAAGAAACTGTCCTAGTAACACAGCTAATTAATGGCATACTGGGTATTTAATCAAGGTAAATGATCCCCCACCACAATACTACTGTGGGAGACGGATGGATTCATGCACTTGGGAGAACATAGAACAATTTTTAAAAAATAAAATAAAAACTGGCCTGGGTAATATAGCAAGATCCCATCTTTACCAATAACAACAGCAACAACAAAATGCCGGTGGGGCAAACACCTGTAGTCCCAGCTACCGAGGAGGCTGAGGCAGGAGGATCACTTGAGCCCAGGAGTTCAAAGCTTCAGTGAGCCATTATGCTGCCACTGCACTCTAGTCTGGGCAACAGAATGGACTTTATCTCTTAAAAAATAAATAAATAAAATAAAACACAGGATAAAGTGTTGATATGATAGAATTCAAAGGACAGTATAAAAAAAGAACAAATTAGAAGAAAATGAAGTAATCCAATAGAAAAAAATAAAACTTCACCATTATTGTAAGTAACATTCTCAGAGAAACAGAAACAAAATCAAGCAGCTATGTAGAAAAAGAACCAAGTAGAGACACCGAGTTGGATAAATATAAACATCAAAATAAAGTGCTCAGACTATGAGTTAAATAGCAAAATATGTTGGCTGAAATAAAATTTGTGAGCTAATAGACAAGGTAAAAAATTCTATCAGAAATCACCAATAATGGATAAAGGACAAAGAGAGAAGAGCTCCAAGCTGGGGGAGATGAAAGTAGAACTATCTTATGTATTTTAAGGCAATTATAGACTGGATAAAATCTGTAAAAAAATTAATTTGAGAAGGCAGGTAAAGTTCAAATAAAAAAGGTAAAGGAATAAAACTAGATGTAATTAAATGTTAAAATATTCAGAGAAAAGTAGTATCACCAAAGTTCTTTAAAAATTCTAAGCTAAAAGCTTAGAATGACACTGAGAAAATATCTCAGTACAAGTAGTTCACAAGGGAGGGATGCATGGAAACAGTGAGCCAAGGAAGTGAGACAAGGAAGTGGGGAATGCAATAAAGATAGTTACATTACAACAATTTTCTTATAAATTTATGTATGAACTAACTCATAAGGTTACATATACATTGCCGTAGCAATTATTCACAACACATGAAAACATCTGCCCACAAAAATATTTTTTCAGGAGTGGAATATTCAGAGTAGCCTTCTCCATAATAGCCAAGACAGAGTAACTAGAAGTCCCAACAGAAGGAAGTAGCAATTGTGGTCTATTAAACAATGCATCAAAAGATAGTAAGCTGCCGGTACACATGACAGTATGGAAAGACGTCAGGGATGTTACACTGAGGTAAAGGAGTCAGGTACAAAGGAGTGAAATTTCACTCATGAAATTCAACATAAAACTAATTTATGGTAACAAGAACTGTAACTGTAAATGGCTCTGGTAAGAATTGGATGTGGAAAGGGATATAAGACTTCTCTATGCTAACAGAAGCAGACTATGTTTTCATCTTGTATGTAACTGCAGAATTAAGAAAATGCATCAAGTTCTTAAATAGAGGAGGATCCCTAGTGCTGTGGATACACCAGCATGTAGCTCTGCCAGCCTGGGAATGGCCCACAGACACAAGTGTGAGCACAGAAGAGTCAGGACCTGCACAGAGGCCTGGGGAAGTGGGGCAGGAAGGCCATAGCCTTGAAAGGCAGTCATTTTAGTTAGATTCTTATCTGGGTCAGATTTTAGTTGGGTTACCCTGGGTACGTTGCAATGTTTAACTGCCCCAAGAATTAATTTTCTAATCTTAATTTATCCCTTAAAATGGATTATATATGTGTATACATATATATGTATACATACACTTACATGTGTATACATACACATGTATACATACATACATGTATACATACATACATACATACATGTATATATATGTACACATACAGGATTATTCTGAGAAGTAAAAACAATGTATATAAATCTCATAGCACAAAATCTCAAGCAGAACAAAAGCTGAGAACAGCCAACGCTCTCCGTGTGCCAGGCACTGTTTAAGGATTTCTATTTTATTAACACATTTAATCATTACAACTTCGTGAGGATATGACAGTTCCATAGGAAAACATTATTTCACATAATTCTATTTACTCTCTATATATTTCCATATATTCAATGTAATACTACCTACAGTACCTTAAGAATTATTATTTTCCTATTTTACAGAAGAGTGCAGTCAGAGAATTGAGATATTGGCCCACAGGCATGTACCACGTAGCTGAGATTGATCTCAGGCTGTCTGTAACACCTGTGCTGTGAACAATTGCTATGCAAAGAGAACAGTTTTTTAAGTCACTATGGGACGTCAGCAGCCAGGGCAGGGGGACTTTATTCTGCAAAGGGAGGTGATAAAAAGTTTCAGACAGAAAGTGGCCTGAGTATTTTTTTTAATAGCAAGTTTAATTACCAAGCTAAATATTGGGTTGGTGCAAAAGTAATTGCGGTTTCAGTTCATAAATTTAAATCTTATAACTAGGCTCAAACACAACACAACCTTATTAATCAAAATGAGAACCATTACAATCAACACATTTTTGCCAATGAGAAATATCCGTGTTTCTGGATTCGATGAACTCTTGGAAAGCATTTTCTGCATGCTGGTAGGTTTGGAAGCATTTTCCCTGCAAAAAAGTTGAGGAATTGGGAGTCAGTGGGTGAGACATCAGGTGAATATGGTGGGTGAGGCAAAACTTTGTGGCCCAATTACTTTAGCTTTTAAAGTGTTGGTTGTGTGACGTGCAGTCTGGTGTTGTCATGGAGAGGGATCGGGTTCTTTCTGTTGACCAATGCTGACTGCTCTCATTGCAGATTTCAGTGCATCTCATGGATTTGCTGAGCATACTCCTCAGATGTAATGGTTTCACTGGCATTCAGAAAGCTGTACTGAATCAGACCTGCAGCAGACCTCCAAACAGTGACCACGAGCCTTTTTTGGTGTAAATTTGGCTTTGGGCAGTGCTTTGGGGCTTCTTCTAGGTCCAACTACTGACCTGGTCATCGTTAGTTGTCATACAAAATCCACTTTTTATCGCAAGACACAATCTGATTGAGAAATGGTTTGTTGTTGCGTACAATAAAAAAAAGGCAACACTTGAAAATGACAATTTTTTAAATTTTTGCTCAGTTCATGTGGCACCCATTTATCAGTCTTTTTCATCTTTCCAATTTGCTTCAAATGCGGAACAACCATAGAATAGTCAATGTTAGGTTCTTCTGCAACTTTTCCTGTAGTTGTAAGAGAATCAGCTTTGATGATTGCTCTCAATTACTCTCTGTCAACTTTCAATGGCCTACCGCTGTGCTCCTCATCTTCAAGGCTCCCTCTCCTTTGCAAAACTTCAAGAACCACTGCACTGTACATCAGGTAGCAGCTCCTAGGCTGAATGCGTTGTTGATGTTGCCAGTTGTCTCTGTGGCTTTACAATCCATTTTGAACTTGAATTCCTTTTTGTTGACCATCATTTCCATCGTCTAAAATAAACATGAAACAAACTGCAAGTAATATGTCATTAGCAAAAATAAAGCAAGAAATGGTCATTAAAATGATGTATAACATAACCACATTTATTTAAGAATGTATTCCAATATCAAACAGCAAATTCCAAAAATGCAAAAACCACAGTTACTTTTGCACTCACCTAATAAATCATCTTGCTCAACTTTATGTACTTAGCACTCTGTAAACCCCCAGGGTCTCCATGAATAGGCAACAGGGACAGCTCTGAGGAAGCGGGCAGCTAAGTGCAAGCAGTGTGGGTGGGGATGGGTAAGTCCCTCAATCAGAACATTCTCCTTTATGCCTGGTGCATATAAGAGGACTCCTTAGAAGATTCATTTAGAAAAATGGGTTCAAATTTAATTTCAAAATAATTTTTGAAACCCACAACTATTTTATGATGAAGTCATATAACTTCATTATTTTCACTCTCTGAATTAAACCAACTTAGATGAAATTAAAATTTAAGTGTTTTCATTCTAATTTTCTTGAGTGGGATATTTTAAATATGTGTCTTTAAAATGTTTAATTTCTGCTTATCTTTCCAATTGTATAGCAAATAGCAAAAATACGAAATATATCTGTGATTTAGGGTAATATTCAGTTTATGTTACCTGTTTATCTTTTTTTTTTTCTTGAGATGGAGTTTTGTTCTTGTTGCTCAGGCTGGAGGGCAATAGCGCAATCTTGGCTCGCTGCAACCTCCACCTCCCGGGTTCAAGAGATTCACCTGCACGACCCTTTGGAGTAGTTGGGACTACAGGTGTGCACCACCATGCCGAATAATTTTTGTATTATTAGTAGCGATGGTGTTTCACTATGTTAGTCAGACTAGTTTCGAACTCC
Organism: Cebus imitator; assembly: GCF_001604975.1. Classification (NCBI taxonomy): domain Eukaryota; kingdom Metazoa; phylum Chordata; class Mammalia; order Primates; family Cebidae; genus Cebus; species Cebus imitator. The sequence goes on along the minus strand of NW_016107587.1, from coordinate 788,740 downwards.
TGACCTCAGGTGATCTACCCGCTTCAGGTGATCCACCCGCTTCAGTTCTGGGAAGTTCTGGGATTACAGGTAGGAGCCTCTGTGCCCGGCTGCCTGTTTATCTTAAATTCAGAATATTTTTAGAGTGATGAATGGTTATCTCAGGCAATCAAATGGCTAGAGGTTGAAAAAGGTACTTAGCATTAAAAGTTTATAGAATAAATTTTATTTCTCTTTATTTGTATATCTCATTTGAATCAATGAAGTGTTTTTCTTTACTTGATTTCAATTTAAAATCTGAAAATTTGGATTAAATTTAAGTGCCTGGAATCTGCATTTATTTTCATATACTGGAAAACCAAAACAAGAAAATCTTTGACTCAATATAAACACATGCCTTAATCAGTTACTGCTACTGTACAACAAACATTGTTTCCAAATCTGAAACATCACATTGAAATAGACACCTTTATTCCTATTATAAGCATGAGAAAATGGAAGCTCAGTTATAGTGATTTCCCTCAGTAACCCTATAAAGTGATAAAACCAGGATTCAAAATTTTTTGTTTATTTGAACTTAAAGCCAATTTTCTTCCCAGTACACAACTCTACTTTTTATTTTCAAATGAAGCTGATGTTAACATTCATGTCTGGCTTTGAACACACTGTTCAGAATACTATTTAATTAATTTTATCTTAAGATATAGTTTGGGGGAATTCAAGGCTGAGGTTGAAGCAAAGGAAAGTAAGAAGTAAGACAGACATTTGTTTATGAGTATGTGTCATACCTTCTTCCCAGCTGGTCTAGCTGAGCGGACGATCCACTCGGTAAGGTGGTTGATTGGAAAATATCCATATTCCACTTCACTCAGCTGCTTTTAAGATATCTACAGTTTACCTGGAGAAACTATAAAAAGCATTAGATGCTGCTGTCATTTCACCTGAATCATCCCAAGCACCACTGACTCTCTGCTGTAGCCAGAACTTAATGGTTTAGAAAATCCCAAGCAAGTTAGAAAGTAGTGTCACATGTTCCTGTTTTCAGTCAGGACAGTCAATCAAGAGAGCGAGATTGGATTTGCTTTCTGGTTGAATTCTTGGTATTTTTTATTTTAAATACTAATCATGCTTCAAGGCCAAATTCAAAAGTCTCCTTCTTTTTGATGTCCTCCTTGATCCCCTACAGCAGAATTAATTGATCCCTCTGTGTTTTTATAATTCTTTGTTTATATGTTTATAACAAAAGCTCAAAGGGAATCCCAAGGCTTTGAGTCAAAGCTGCTGATGGGACTATGGGAAAAGCAGATGGGAAGATGTCTGAGGAGCCGGAGGAAGGAAGGTCAGCTTCAGAAAGGAAGCAATTTCAGGGGGAGGATATGAGTTCCATGGCTCCAGTTCCCGCCTCTTCCATATGTAGTGGGAATCTTAGAGTAGGGAGTTAGGCTGACATGAGCAGGGCACGAGAGGACACCCCACCACCAGTCCCAGGAATTTTAGGTGCCCATCAGGTGTTAGGTGGTTATTAAACTGTCTCTCTAAAACAGTAATTGGTCACAGCCAGCAACAGGGAAAGGCAATCTCACAAAAGATAGAAAACAACTAAAGCTGGTGGTCGGCAGCTTCCTACAAGATGCAAGGAGGGGGGCGAATGGGCTCAAGCATAGGCATTAAGAGGCAAACTGGCAGAGTTAAATTGGTATATGATCTTCCTATAGGAATATCCCGCAGGTAAGGGGTAAAAGGCCTCATGTGAGCATGCGCACCACCTCAGTAAACACGCTGCACATGTGGCCTCTCCCAGCTGCTGGCAGGTCACGGTGCAGGCAGAGAGCCCACCCCAAGAGAATAATGAGGGGAGAAAAAACCACAAACCTCAGAACCATGCCAGTGTATAAAACCCCAAGTCAAGGGCCCGATGGGGCACTTGGATCTCTCAGTCGCTCGCTTAACCCTCTTCCAAGTGCATTTTTCTTCCTTTTGTTCCTGTTCTAAAACTTCATTTATTTATTTATTTTTTTCCCATTTATTTATTTTATTGCATTTTAGGTTTTGGGGTACATGCGAAGAACATGTAAAATTGTTGCATAGGAACACACGTGGCAGTGTGATTTGCTGCCTTCCTCCCCATCACCTACATCTGGCATTTCTCCCCCTGCTATCTCTCCCCAGCTTCCCACCCCCCACCATCCCTCCCATATTTCCCCCCAACTGACCACAGTATGTAGTGCTCCCCTCCCTGTGTCCATGTGTTCTCATTGTTCAACACCCGCCTATGAGTGAGAACATGCGGTGTTTGATCT
>NW_016107587.1:779579-782876 GCF_001604975.1 Cebus imitator | reverse complement strand
TGATTGGGGCATTTAGTCCATTTACATTTAGGGTTAATATTGTTATGTGTGAATTTGATACTGCCATTTTGGTGCTAGCTAGGTGTTTTGTCCTTTAGTTGAGCTGGTACTTGTTGTTCCTTTATATGTGTAGAGCCTCTTTCAGGAGCTCTTGTAGAGCTGGCCTGGTGGTGACGAAATCTCTGAGTACTTGCATGTTCCCAAAGGATTTTATTTTTCCGTTCTAAAACTTTAAAATAAACTCTCACTCCTGCTCTAAAACTTGCCTCTGCATTGAAACTACTTCTGCCCCTCCACTGAATGATTTCCCCGAAGAAAGCAAAAATCGAGTTTGCTGCAGACCCATCAGATTTGCTGCCGATAACAGGCAGAGTAAAGATGGAATGGCAACAAATTAGACAAAATGAAGTGAAATGCAATTTGGTTTGCACCACGTAAGCGGTCTATGTCCCTGGGAGTCTATGCGGAAATGCTGAGAGATATGCAGGTTGTTGAACCAAACCAAGGGATAAAAATTGATGGTGTGATTTCAGTGAGGGTGGACCCATGGCTTCAGAGACAATGGACACACCTGTGGGGACAGAGGAGCTCAGACTTCAGCTCGGTAGGAAGGCTCTAGGCTAAGGTAAGGATAGAAACATTCCCACGTCCTGGAAGCACCGTGAAGCTAGGCAGAAACCTGAGACGCAAAGGCCAGGAGCCATTCATTTTGGACCTCAAGAATAACCATCCAAATGTACATTCTAAAGTAAAGAAATCAGTGGTGATGACCCTCCAGCCAGAGTGATCTGAGTTATACAAAAATGACTGAAATCCACGCTCGAACAGTGGGTTGATTGTAATTTTAAAAAGTGTAAATGGTGAGGATTGACTTTGGAAAAAGATTAGTCCGGTTTTGGACTTCAGCCTTATCATTTCTAGTGGTGTGATCAGAAAATAACGCTTCTTTATTTATATATATATATATTTTAACTGTACCTTAGGTTCTGCATAGGTACTTACATGGCAAGGTGGTTTGCTGCCTCCATCCCCCTGTCACCTATACTGGCATTTCTCCCCATGTTATCCCTCCCAACCTCCCCATCCCCCACTGTCCCTCCCCAGTCCCCCCGATCAGACCCCACGGTGTGATGCTCCCCTCCCTGTTTCCATGTGTTCTCACTGTTCAACACCTATGAGTAAGAACATGCAGTGCTTTATTTTCTGTTCTTGTATCAGTTTGCTGAGAATGATGGTTTCCAGATTCATCCACGTCCCTACAAAGGACATGAACTCATCGTTTTTGATGGTTGCATAGTATTCCATGGTGTATATGTGCCATATTTTCCTTTTCAAGTCTATCATTGATGGGCATTTGGGTTGGTTCCAAGTCTTTGCTATTGTAAACAATGCTGCAATGAACGTAAGTGTGCATGTGTCTTTATAATAGAACAATTTATAATCTTTTGAGTATATATCCAGTAATGGGATTGCTGGCTCAAATGAAATTTCTATTTCTAGGTCCTTGAGGAATCGCCACACTGTCTTCCACAATGATTGAACTGATTGACATTCCCACTAACAGTGTAAAAGTGTTCCTATTTCTCCACATCCTCTCCAGCATCTGCTGTCTCCAAATTTTTTAATGATCACCGTGCTAACTGGCATGAGATGGTATCTCAATGTGGTTTTGATTTGGTTTCTCTAATGACCAGTGATGATGAGCATTTTTTTTAATGTTTTTGGCCTCACCTAGGCTGTTATCCTATTATTTGTAAAGATGGAAGAAAAGTTTGCATTAAAGATTGTTTGTGAAGATAAAATAAAAAAGTATGAGAGTTTGCTATGTAGAGTTACGAGAGAATGATAGTCAATTAATAAATGTTAAATTCTTCCTCTTTGCTGATCCCTGATATGTTTTGCCTCTCTCCCCATCAACCCTTCTGTTTTCTCTTCTGTACCAATAAGAAAAAAACTATTTCTATCTAGATTTTCATTTTCAAAAATTTTGAACCATTCTCCAACATACAGAACAGAATATTACATATCAGGCATTTCTTTATGTAGCACTGGTTTAACTTTAATAAATTGGCATTTTTTGCTTCAGATCTCTATAACTTTTCCAGTGTTTGCAAATACAACCAAAGCCTCACCTCTATCTCTTGCTTTTGCTACACCCCAGAGATAGCACTGTGTGGAAATTGCTTTCTACATTTTCCATGCATACCTTGGTATCTTGTACCATAAACTCTATACCACTGTTCAATGCATTTTAATTTTTACGTAAGTAGCACTATATGTAACAAAATAACACAGCCAACCTTTGGCGTTTCTCTTATCTCAGCATTACGTTTTGAGGCTTATTTCTGTTCGTACTTGTAAAGCAAACTTATTCACTCTATTTTGGATGTGAATCTTCATTGCAGTAAACAATTATTGTCTTCATCCCTACACCAAGAGACAATGAACATTTTTTTTTCTAAATTTTTATTTCTATATAGAGTACTGCATGGGACATGTTTATCATGAATTTTGAGAATGCATGGGAATGTCTATATAAACCATTTAAAGTGAAATGATAATGTAACCAAAATGCAGGCTAGCTGCTCCCCACCTGGAGAACTCAGTTAGCAAGAGTGAGGTCCAATTCAAACCAAGTAATTTATTTCGAAGCTAGCTTGGGGAATGGGCACAAAGTGTCCTGCTTTTAAATGTGCCACTTTGCGTTTGGGTCAGAAAGTGGACACTTTTACAAGGTAAGGGGGGGAGTGAGCAAGGGAACAGGTCATCCTAACTTGGTGCCTTATCTACCAGGGCAGATCAGTTGGCACCTTTCTGGACAGAGATAAGTTGTAAAAGAGGCCAAGCAGGCATGCTTTTGATATGCCCTCCTGGTAGATGAGAGTTGTGGGCAAACCCTGAAGGGTGGAGGGTCCCTGGCAGGTATGCTTTGGTCTGCAAATCTACTGTCAACTCTCCAGGAGCGATCTATCTTGAAGCCTGCAGTTAGAAAAACTTGCCCTGCCGGGAATGTATGCTGAGGGGGAGGTGAAAGGTTACATTTGCATTTCTGAAAGGCTAAGTAGGAAACAGGAAACAGGAGAATGTGAGATAGGAAGAGAAAATAATTTTTTAAAAATATTAACTCATCCCTTTTTTCTTAGAAAACATGAGGACACTTGGTTGCAATAAGGTAAAAGGATTTGCCTATTTTAATTTTCCTAGATATATTCAATTTACTCTTTTAAATACTTGTACAATCTCAGTCAGTTCTGACACATAAAAAGCATGGCAGTTATTACTACAGTCCTCACACCC
>NW_016107587.1:755841-779555 GCF_001604975.1 Cebus imitator | reverse complement strand
AAAAGCAATACAAACTGGAAATCAGTGAGTTTTCTTAGACCTGTAAGAGAAGAGCAGGGCAAATGCCCCCTCTGAAAACTGAAGACACCAGCAAATGCAAAGAACCACAGCCAAGGTCAGCTCACCAGGAGCAGATTCTGCTTGGGCCAGAACTCGTGGGAATCATGAATTGTCATTTTGACGAACAGCTGGAGGATGCGTGTAGAGTAATATGAGAGAGAACCTGCTGGGCCTTCCACATTTTTATTTATTTTTACCTCTAGGAACCCCCCCAGGTTGTCACAGCAAAAAAGCCATAAACAAATAAACAAACTGTCTTGTCCCTGACAGATGGAGGTGAAAAATAACCATTATGAAATATGTCCAGAATGTTCTCTGTAACAAGGGCTTTTGCTTGAGAATACACTTTACGTGAGCTTTACCTCACCCAGGGTGGAGGGAATTCACCCACTCCGGCCCCCTCTAGCCATTCTTTTTTATGTCAGTGGGGAATAAAAGAGAAGAAACACAGCTCAAGGACACAGCTAAGAGACTGAGACTTTGTCATCAGATTTTAAAACACTTACTCTCCCCTACGGTTACCTCTGTACCTACAGGAATCAGGTATTCGTAGGAGTAGATTTCAGAAGAAAGAAATGCAAGATTCAGTTTCCACATGAAGAACTTCTTAGGAAATCACAGTCCAATGAAGCTGGTACAACCTTTGGAAAGGAACTGGGCCTAAATGGGCTTAACAATTTTATACTAACTCTGGTTAAGTTTTATAAAAATGCCATTTTTCCTCACCCTTCCAGATGCACAGTATAGGTGAAATTAGGGGATAGCTGGCAAAAGGTGACGTTATAGTCACTGAAATGGAACATCCTAATTTTGTAGACAGTAACAACCCCAGCACCTGGGGAAGAAAGGCCTTAGACACCAGGACTTATTGAGGAAGGAGGGACATTGCTAAGTCACATCTTTAGAATTGTCCTTTGGAGCCTTTCTCATAAAAGAAAATGTCCCTTTCTGCTCTCCTGAATTGTTATCAATTCCCTGGAAATAGCTGACTGTTGGATGTGCCATGCCCTCGCTGAGAGAACTCTGACCATGATTTGACCATATGCCCCTTAACCCTCTTGCAAATTCTTTTGGAAACACCAGGGGATGGTCCCAGTTCCTGCACCTGTGAGCACCACTGCATGTCTTTCCCATCCCATCCCCAGAGTGGTCTCTCCGTCATTTGGTGGATCAAATGAATGCCATCTGGCTGATGTCATGGACACACTGACTAGGACAGACTGACTGATTTCCCTTAGGTTACCGTTACAAAGCCAAGGACTGGCCTCAATTATTTAAAGTAAACTAGAAACAACCTAAAGTCTACCAGCTGGCCAAGAGACCACAAGGGGGAAACTGTCAAGCTGTGCCCACCCAAAATAATATAGGTTTCATGAGGGGAGAAAATTGCAAACAACACTTTTTTTTTTTTTTCTAGGAGGCTCATGTGCTCCCTGTGACTTTTCTCTGTGAGTGTCAGCTGTTAATTGTCTCCCTTCCAAAAACACAATGACTGGCCCTTAGAGTGGTTATAAGAGATGTGTAAGCGTTTAAGTTAAATGCCATGTAGCCCTAGATTCCAAAAAGATCTCTCCAAATTGGAGCTCTCCTGGTTACTGAGTTTGAGAAGGCTTCCAGAAACAGAGCCAACTGGTGTTTTATGTGGACCATTCGGACAATTTTTTCCACTTTATCTAAATTAATTAATGGGACCATTTTGGTCCTGCCAAGCATTCAGGTCAGTCTCACCTCACCAGCCAGAGTGCATGAACTATAGAATTGCTCTGGACTTTCTCCTTGAAGTCTAAGGCAGAGTCTGTGCATCCACTATTATGTCCTAGACACAGACCAAGTGGAAAGGCACTGAGAGTGAATCCTACCTGGGTTCCTAATGTAGATCGTCAACATTTCAATAAATTATTAAACATGGAGACATAGTTGAGGTCAATATTGACATGGGATGGGCTTATCCTGATGTTTGAAATCCTATTACAAATACCCTTAATTAAATACTGTATGAGACAAATTAATCAGACTTGGTTCTAGCCTTTGTTGGTCAGATAAATCAAAGTGTCAGAGGAAACAATATTTTATTTAAAAAATTACCAGAAGACAACATGGTGCAAAAATGAGTGGTAAATATTTTGAGGGATGATTCTTTTTGGATCTCTCATATTTTCATGTGTCTTGGGAGCAGAAGACTTGGTAGCCTTTTGCTCTAGATTACCTTTCCAAGATTGTTCATTTAGTGAATAGCTTGGAAGAATTTCTCTGGACTTTTAGCAACTCTTTCTGAAGAAGGGAGTAGGTGTGTTTCTGTCTAGCATAATAAAAACATGTCCCTCTGGGAAAAAGTTTAGACAATTGTACTTAACTTGGGTTTCCTAAGCTTGAAGTTTGTCACCTGTGAAAGGAACAGACTCAGTTCATACACAAAATCCACTCAAGCCATGTTGCCCATGTTTGACTTAGGGGAAAAGGGAGCTGACTGAAGCATGGAGCTCAGGCTGCCTGCTGTGTTATCTAGAAAAGCCCTTTGTGTCTGATTCAGGAGTCTGGTGTCTCCCCCCAGCATCTGTGAAACCGTGGCAGTCTAACTCACCAACTGGAAAGCAGGGTAACAACTCAGATCCTCAAAGATATTTTCAGCATGTACTGTCATATCTGGAGAAACAGCTGTGGAATTCACGGCTTAAGGCAAGAGAGCTTTTTACCCACGACTGCTCAGTGAGTTCCTGGTTCAAGAGCCAGTTTAAATGACACTTCCTCTTCACAGTTTTCCCCAATTACCCTTACTGCCTGCATATCATGGAGTTAACTTTGCCTCCCTTTTAGTCCATTATATCACTTACAAAGAGTAGCGATATGTATTTTTCATTTAATAGTTAATGATGTCATTTAGTTTTGTGGCTTTAAGTGACAACTTTTTTTCCTTAAAACAAGGAAACATGTTCTATGCACTTTTCTATAACCAATATTAAGCAAACTGCATGGTACAGAGAGAGCATTTCACATTCCAATCCAAAAATGAATGAATAATATAGCAAGTATTTTCTGATTTCCTTTTATATGTGAGGACTGTACTAAGGTAAGTTTAGCCTAAGTAAAATTTAGAATATGCCAATGAAAAAGACATTGTACTCCTCTTCCAGAAGAACTTTTAAAAGGTAGATGGGTCACACTTCTGTGGTCAAAAGAAAAACATGAAAGACAAAATAATTATTGTTCGAAAAACACAGAAGTGAGACATAAGGTGGAAAGATCATCAATATTTTAAATCAGAAAGTCTATAGTGTATTGCTCAGGAGTTTGAGCTTCATGTTTTAGGTAATTTAAGACAGCAGGCATTTAAAAATGGCATGGTAGAGTACACAGAGTATATGATTATATGCTGCTCACACATCAGGTGGTCTAAATTATTTTTTTTTTCCTGTGGTTTATTGCCTGACATTTGGAATGTAAAATTGGTATGGAAGGTGGGGAAAAAATGAAGTGAACCATATATTTGTGTATAAAAATGATCACATCTAAGAACAGCTTACTGAGTTTAATCAATGCTAGCATATGTAGAGTTATTATTTCTATAAGAGAAGGGGTAGAATGAGTGGTTGTTTGAGGGAAGGGGAGTCCTACAGGAAGTTATATAAACACCTGCACTGTGGTCCAGTGCCCTAGAAAATGAGGGAGAAATCCACCCTGAAGCAAAATGCTTCCACATTTACCTGTCCTCAACCACCATCAACCCTATGTAGATTTTTATATTGAAGTATCAGGTGCAGGAAAAATAATTACGAATTTTGAAGCTGGGAAGACTTAAATGTTCATTCTAACTTTGTCACATAGATTTTTTGTTTTTCTCATCTTTAAAATGGGAATAATATCTACCCCATAAGACAGTAATGCTAATTAACTGAAGAAAGATATGAAAGCACATATTAAACTGCAACGTGCTTTAAAATGTGGGCCATTTTTATTTGCTATTAAAGTGTATTAATATCGTTATCTTGCTGCTTAAATGTTGCTAAGTGGTAAGCTTCAAAGTCAGGAACTTTTGGAATGTTTCTCATTTTGAGTGAAGTCTGACATAGTCAGTCTATCTTTGAATATCTGGTCCTAATTCCTTTAGTCATTCATTCTTTCAATCATTCATAAATTTACTCAACAAGTATTTATTGACAAATTCATCATTCATCAAGAACAGCAGAGAATGGTGAGATACAAGACAGAATTCATATTCTCCCAATAATAAAAAAGAATAAGTATGGTGTTGGGTAGCAGACACTGAGATATATGTGCGCAGATGATGGTTTATTTCCATGTATGTTAAGGCCTAGAAAATAACAAATAATGTTTAAGCTCTCTCAGGTTTCTGTGAGAGTATAAGCTTCATCATCTTCAGCTTTTGAAAGGCTAGCATCTGTCACCACACAACCTGACATGCTTGTTTTGTGGCCAGGCCCTCTAGAAAACCTCACACATTTCTGTCTTTTGGCAACATTTAGCAGTCCTTGATTTCTCAACTCCTCTGTAATAGTATGCAAACCTCTAGACACTGTCCTGTGGGGTCCGGGATAAAGCAGCCAGGAAGAGTGCTTTTACCCTCCTTCTCAGGCTGAGGTCTTCCCTGAAGATCCCCTCTATTGAGATCTCTGCACACAGCCCTCTGGGTTGCTACCTGCATCTGAGAAACCCCACAATGCTGGACTCAACCAGCTCTGCTAATGGACTCCATAGCCATGGACCATGGCATGGGATGTTGGAGGTGTACTTTGAGAATTAATACTTCATGATAAAGCCCCTTTTTTGCTCAGTTTTCCTTAGCTAAGTCCTGATATACATCAATTCTGGCTTCTCCTAAGTCTCATGGCCGAGTATCTTAGCACACCCAGTGGTGAGAGCTGTGGCAATCAAGACTGTGCTTTAAAGTTTTATAAAAATCCATGAGCTTCTCAGTGAATGGCCTTCATTTGGCATGTTTAAAAGTGTTGACAGTTGTTTTTTTAAACTCCTACCTAAGTTTTGATTCTAAGTGCTTTCTCCTAAATAGAAATTATAGGATCAAGCTGGGTGTGGTGGCACTGCCTTTAGTCCCAGCTACTCAGGAGGCTGTGGCAGGAGGATCACTTGAGCCCATGAGTTTGAGGCTACAGTGAGCTATGATTGTATCACTGCACACTCCAGCTTGGGTGGCAGAATGAGACTCCACCTTTTCAAAAAAAGAGAGAAAGAAATTATAAGATCCACTCTAACTTGGGGAAAATGCAGCCCTGATAGTCAATGGAGAAATGACACACTAGAGGTGTTCCTTGAAAGATTCTTCAAATTGTGGTGCATTTTCTGTTTTCTCTGCTTTTTCTTTATCATAGGAAGAAGGAAACTTTTTGTTAAGTTATTGATTGACAAGCACACAAAAATAAGCTAGTGATTTAAACAAGCCATATATTTCTGTGGATAATAAGTATAAAAAAATCAAATTTAGTTTCTAAAAATTCATCATGTTTATTCCATCCTGGAAGAAACCATGAAGATATAACATTTGGTAGCAATAAATTATGCTCTTAGTGAAGCCTCTCTCTATTCATCAGACTTGTACATAGAGATCTAGTTTTTATGTGAATTTGTACAGCTTTTCCTGTGAAGCTATGTTATTGATTGAATTATAGAGCTGTACAGAGCCTTGGAGCTCACATAGGCTGAACTCTTTATTTTGCAAATGATGCTATTGAGATCTAGAGATGTTAAATGGCTGCCCAGGATTATGTACCTGACTGTAATGTTACCCTTACAACATCACTTTAAAACTGATTTGTGGGTGTCTACAGATCCTCAAGTAAAAGGAGCATATGCCATACTACAGATGTACTTACCCTTATACCTCTCCACCCTGTTTCGTATGAAATAATCAGAAGACTTGAGTTCAAGGTGTTGGAGAACTTTTTGACCTTTTAAACTTTAGTTCTTTAAGCTCTATCAGCACTAGTTTTTCAAATTGTAAGATGAAGAGGATTATGCATAACTCAGAGGAAGGATAGGTTAAACTCAATAATTTACATGACAAGACAAGGCAATGCACAGCAAACACCAAGCAACCAATAAATGCTACTCTGATGCATTTTTATGAAATGGCTTGAAAATTGTACCAGTCCATGAAAATTCAAATATTATATATTGTGTATTTGTAATAAAGTAAGTGTTCTTATTTAAGTATTTCTCATGTATGATCAGGTTTTATTAATAGAAATAAGTGCCTCTAACATGCTCCATTTTTGAGAACTTTTCTGTGAACTAAACCCCTCTTATCTCAATATAGGGGAACCCTTCCTACTACTAAATAAGCAGTCAATGGCTACCTCTTTAGCATGCTGTGTTAGGGTTCTCTAAAGGGACAGGACTAATAGGATAAATGTATATGTGAAAGGGAATTTATTAGGAGTGTTGACTCACATGATCACAAGGTGAAATCCCTCAATCGAACATGTGCAAGCTGGGAAGCCAGGAAGCCAATCTGAGTCTCCAAACCTCAAAAGTAGGGAAGCTGACAGTGCAGCCTTCAGTCTGCGGCCAAAGGACCAAGACCCCAGGCAAACAACTGGTATTACATCCTAAAGCCGAAGAACTTGGAGTCTGATGTTGGAGGGCAGGAAGCATCCAGGACAGGAGGGAAATGAAGGCAGAAAGACTCCATAAGTCAAGTCCTTCCACGTTCTTCTGTCTGCTGTGTTCTACCTGAGCTGGCAGCTGATTAGATGGTGCCCACCCAAATTGAGGGTATGTCTACCTTTCCCAGTTCACTGACTCCAATGTTAATCTCGTTTGGCAACACCCTCACAGACACACCCAGGAACAATACTTTGCATCCTTCAATCTAATCAAGTTGACAGTACTAACCACCACACATACCATTAACCAAAGTTTTCTCATAAATTCAGGGTTCAAAAACTTCTGGGGGCAAAAGATTAATTATAGCATTATGAAAATGTAATAGAAAATGAAGCTCATCTAATCCAAACCTTTACATTTAGAAATGCTACTGACAAATGTACCAACCTGAAATAAATCACTCAGGGATTTAAGGATAGGAGCGATACTGGCGGTCAGAATCACTTACTTAAAAATCATAGAATTTATGACAACCAATCTATCCATTTGTCCTTACAATCACCTTGCAAGTAATTTCAAACTATTATCTATTTTTAGGCCATAACATATGAAAATATAAATGTAACACGTCTGAAATAAAACACTGACATATCTGTTCAAGGTAATGGGCATGTCAAGCTGGCAGAAATTATTTCAGAAATTTGGCAGGAATTATTTCCAATTACGAACATGAGGATGGAGAAGATAAAAAGGAATGGCAAAAATAATTTGTGATACGTTAATCTCAGTAGAAGAAATTGTACTTTATCTTTGCCAAAGCCATGCATTGCAAATGTGAATTTAGCTTCGGCTAGTGCAGGGTATGAAAAGGAAAAAAAATATTGAGTGTGGGTGATTATTGTTAATGTGAGTTACCTAATTGGGAGTATGTATTTTCTGGTTGTAGGGTAAATGTTACATTGAGTAAAGCTTAGGTTTGTTTTCTTGTCTATTCATATTTTCCTGAATTCTTTAAACAAAGCCTTAGAAATGTCTAATATATATCTGTGATTATAATTTGCCTAAAGGATATCATGGAAATTAGAGACTTTATTGTGTGCCCTCTGTATTCCTAAGGTAAGCTGAGGAAAATCACTCTCAATGTATGATTTAAAATAGTTGTAACATAACACTGCAGCATGGAAATAAAGGAAAATGTTTACAGAGGAAAGGGATGCATGTGAGGGCGAGGGTCAGGCAACAGTTTTCAGGAAAGTGCTGAACAGTCTGTCTCTCCGGTAATTTTCTCAAACTGCTTTATGAAGTAATAGCCAAGCAGAGGCTGAAATTAAAATACAGAAAATGTTAAAGTAGAGGCACATGGTCAAATGTGTAGGTTCAAAAGTAATAAGGGCAGAATAAAAACGGCTATCTCATTGAGACCAAAATCTTGGAATTCTCTATGATTTCTGAGACCAGAAATTCAGGACTATGCTATACTTCCAGACAAGCTATGCTTTTGTGCCTGAATAAAGCCCTTACGCAATTAATTCTCCCCATGTTCTACTCACATCAAACATCTCTTCAATCAGATATGAGAATCAGAGATTGCGTATCATTAGCTCAATGTCCCACACATAGTAATCTGCATCTTGAAGAGTGGGCAAGCTGTGTGGAAATGTATATTCTGCTACTGAAATGACTAGAGAACTCTTGGTGCACATTTATTTAATTTTATTATTATTATTTTTTAAGACAGGGTCTTACTCTGTCACCGAGGCTGGGTTGCAGTGACAAAATCTCAGCTCACTGCAACCTCTCGGACTCAAGTGATCTTCCTATCTCAGCCTCCCGAGTAGGTGAGACTGCAGACACACATCACCACAGCTGGCTAATTTTTGTACTTTTTGTAGAGATGGGGTTTTGCTATGTTGCCCAGACTGCTCTCCAACTCCTGAGCTCAAGTGATCCACCTGCCTTGAACTCCCAAAGTGCTGGGATTATAAGTGCGTGCCACTATGCCCAGCCTGCGGATACAAATTTAAGCATGCAAACTTGTTAAGGTGAATTACTTTACTTCACTATAAAGTGATATTTTCTTACTTAGAATATAAGCTCATGATAAAATCTGAATATTAATTCATATGCTATATAGAGATAAATAAGAGACTTGACAAATAAAACGTGATAAAACAGCTTTTAAAACTATTTTATGATCATAGGCAATCTTAACTAATAAATATCCAGTTTCCAAATTGTTCATGTGAATGCTGGGTTTAACCCCAAGAATGAATAATTTCTCTTATCTTTTCTTGTTGTAAGCTGTATTAATTTTCTAGTGCTGCCATAACAAAATAATACAAGCTAATTAGGCTAAAAAAAAAAAGACACTTATTGTCTCATACTTCAGATACTAGAAGCCCAAGATCAAGGTGCATACATGGATGATTACTTCTGGTGGTGTGAGGAACAATCTCTTCCAAGCTTCTATCCTAGCTTCTGGTGATTAGCTGGCAATCTTTGGGGTTGGGCTTCACAAAGTGTTCTCCCTGTGTGCATGTCTGTCTCCCAATTTCCCCTTTCAGTAAAGATTTTGGTTACATTAGATAAGGATCCCAGCCTAAGCCAGTATGACCTCATCCTATCTTAACTAATTACATCTGAAAATAACCTATTTCCAAATACAGTCACATTCAGAGGTACTGCAGGTTAAGATGTTAACAAGTAAATTTTGGGGAAGGAGCACAATTCCATTCTTAAGACTACCTTCTGGCCCCCCAAAATTCCTCCCATGCACAATACGTTCATTCTATCCCAACATTTCTAAAAGCTTAAACTCCTCCAGCATCAACTAGAAGCCCTAAATCTTATCTAAGTATTATCAAAATCAGGTATGAGTAAGACTTGAGGTGTGATTCATCATGAGGCAAAATTATCCTCCAGCTGCAACCCTGTGAAACTAGAAAAATAATCTGCTTCCAAAATACAATGGTAGATCAGACATAGGATAGGCATTTCCATTAGAAGGGGGAGAATCTGAAGGAGGAAGAGAATCATGGATTCCAAACCAGGCCAAAATCTAGCTGGGTAAATTCCACCAGGATTTGGGGCCTATAAGTAATCCTTGCTGACTCCATGTTCTATTCTGCAGATCTGCTAGGGTGGTGAGCATACCTCCTTGGCCCTGGGCAGTGGCTACATCACCTTTAATTTAGGCCTTCAGTCTATGGTGACAGTGATAGTTCCACAAGCCCTAAAAATTATTCTTCCTCTATTTTGTCTCTTCTCTGCCTCTTTCAGTCTAAGCAGGCTTGCAGTGTTATGCTGGCATAAAATTTTCAAAAACCTTGTTGGCCTCATGTGCTAGACGTGGGAGTTCAAACCAGTAGACAAAAGTGGATATTTCCTGTGTAATCACATCTCTATTTCTGGCTTTTGCTGAGATGGTTTACTGGATGCATGAGTCACACGGCAAAGCTATCTAGCAAATGGTTGTCCAGCCACACCCTTGGCACTGTTTCAAGAGTATCTTGTTTGGGTCGGTTGAGAATCTTCCAAATTATTAAGTGCTAGTTTATTTTTGCTCAGCATTTTCTTTTTCAGTTTATTTCTCTCCTCTTGCATTTTACTCTAAGCAGCAAGAAAAAACTAGGCCACACCTGCAACACTTTGCTTAGAAATTGCCTCAGCTAAAAATCCAAGTACATCACTTATATGTTATACTCTCCATGAAACACTAGAACACAATATTGCTAAGTTATCTGCCATTTTATAACAAAAAATTATCTTTTCTCCATTTTTCACTAACATGTTAATTTTTGTTCAAGTTATCAACAGAATTACTTTTAACATTCATATTTATGCTAAGAATTTTTTTAGGAAAATCTGGTGATATAGTTTTGCTGAGTTCCCACTCAAATCTCATCTTGAATTCCCACATGTTGTGGGAGGGACCTGATGGGAGGTAATTGAATCATGGGGGCATGTCTTTCTTGTGCTGTTCTCATGATAGTAAATAAATCTCATAAGACCTAATGGTTTCATAAAGAGGAGTTTCCTACATCAGCTCCCTCTCTCTTTGCCTGCTGCCCTCCATGAAAGACTCTACTTGTTACTCCTTGACTTCTGCCAAGATTGTGAGGCTTCCTCAACCACATGGAACTGTTAATCCATTAAATCCCTTTTTTTTTTAAATTGCCCAGTCTCAGCAATTTAATTTATCAGCAGCATAAAAACAGATTAATACAGTAAATAATCTAGTATTTTTTTTATAGTTCTTCAAGCTCTTTAAGTCTCTATCCATTACTCCATTTCAAAGCCACTTTCACATTTTTTAGATATTTTTCCTAAATGCATCCCACTTTCTAGTCGACCCAAATCTGATATGACTCTTACAGAAAACAATAATATAATAAATTTCATTCCTGTGGTATATTTCTTTAAGAATGTAATAGGGTTATTGGTGGCACAGATAGACCAGATATGAGCACAAATCAGTTGACAATGATAGTAGTTGGTGTTGTAATAAATTCTATGTTATGGACTTATATGGCTTCCTGTTCTACATTTTCAAAATGTCAAAACTGAATTTAGTTAAGCTAAACACATTGTTGATTCAGTTCTGTCAGTTAAAACTTAACAAATATGACTACGTGATTCTTCTTTAATTAATTAGCATCTTTGTTACATTTATAAAGTTCTTTTTCATCCAAGACTCCACACTTTAGATTTTCTCAGTAGCTGGGTTGTTTCCACATACTAAGTCCCTGTGTTGTTTACTGGTAGGAGTTGTTTGTAAGAAACAAGAAAGTACAATTTCTCTAGAGTTATTGAGGCTCGTTTCTGACTCTCAGTTATACCTTAACCTGGGACCGTATTATGTTGGAACCCAAAAAAAACCTGAGTGCATGTGAAAAAACCAATTAGAGATAATTGAATATGAAAGAGAGCCAAAAAAACATGTAAGTATCCCAAGAAAGTTACATCTTTGGTTTTCCACTTGTAAGGAAAAAAACAAAAACAGTCATAACTAGTACTGATAATCCTGAAATTTATGATAATGTATAAAATGTATTCAAGAAACAAAAATGTATATATAAATAAATAAAATATAGAAAAAAACGTTATCTTATTATTATAAATGCCCAGAAGATTTCTATGGGCTCTCTGAAGAAATATCTTTCTAGTTCATTATCATTCCCTAAAGTTTAAAGAAATTTTCTTGATCATTTACCAGAATGGGAAAGTGAAGTGCTCAGTTAACTTGTTCTTCTTCTAAAACAAAAGAAATAAAGGCAATGTAAACAAAATAAACTATTTTAGAACTTTTGCATTTGTTCAAAGCCAAAGAAAAAACTGAAAATTATCTACCAAAGATAAACTATTGAACCTTTTGTATTAGTCTATTCTCATGCTGCTATCTTGGGTATGATTAAGACATATCCAAGACTGGGCAATTTACAAAAGAAAGAGTGTTTAATAGACTTACAGTTCCATGTAACTGGGGAGGCCTTGCAATCATGGTGGAAGGCAAGGAGGAGCAAGTCACGTCTTACATGGATGGCAGTAGGTAAAGAGAGAACTTGTGCTGGGAAACTCCTCCTTATAAAACCATCAGATTTTGTGGGACTTATTCACTATCATGAGAACAGCAAGGGAAGAACCTGCCCACAGGGTTCAATTACCGCCCAAGGGTCCCTCCCACCAAACATGGGAAATGAAGATGAGATTTGAGTGGGGACACAGCCAAATCATATCACCTTGATAAGACAAATTTTAACTTAGATTTATCAACTTTCCCTAGCAATGTCTTAACAATGAAATCTCAGTGGTAATATAGCAAAGAGCTGGCAGCATGGCAGAAAATAGAGGGATATGGCTACTTTTGAAGTTTCATTAAAAGGACCATTGCTGGGCCGGATGCGGTGGCTCAAGCCTGTAATCCCAGCACTTTGGGAGGCCGAGGCGGGTGGATCACGAGGTCAAGAGATCGAGACCATCCTGGTCAACATGGCGAAAGCCCATCTCTACTAAAAATACAAAAAATTAGCTGGGCATGGTGGTGAGTGCCTGTAATCCCAGCTACTCAGGAGGCTGAGGCAGGAGAATTGCCTGAACCCAGGAGGCAGAGGTTGCGGTGAGCTGAGATCGCGCCATTGCACTCCAGCCTGGGTAACATGAGTGAAACTCCGTCTCAAAAAATAAATAAATAAATAAATAAATAAATAAATAAATAAATGGACCATTGCCAGAGCTCAGAACAACCAATATGTTGTTCTAAACTTGCAGGTCCCTAAAAAAAAATCTATTCTCAGAAAGCAGTTGCTATTTTATTTTACTGAGAGATCACCCTAATGGGGCAGAATGTTGTGCCCTACCCCCAGAACATTATCTAGACAATAACAAACTACTGGCAGTATTTCAGGTACCTGTGGCTGTGTTCTCAGCTGAAGCAAAGAAGAGCCTAGCTGGAAATCTAAAAAAGAAATTCTTGGAGAATAGACAATCATAGGAGATTGTGAGAAACTCTAATATGTTCCTGAGGATCTAATGGGTTGTGGGTATACTCAGGAAAGATGTGGGAAAGCAGAAGCACCAGTTACTCAGCTTTGGCTGGTCTGCACAAGCAGGAAGCAAGAGCTAAGGCTGTCTCACAAACTTTCTGAAATCCAAATATTTGCTTTCTCACACAAATCTACTTGGAAAAGGATAGAAGGCATACAGGTAGGGCATTGAAGGCAATTTCCTAGCAACTCATTGCTTACCACTAAATTAAAATAACATAGATGTGACCTCCAAAAAGCTAATCTCAACAATGAAACATTAATTAAAAATTAAAAACTAACAGATAATTCAGTGGCTCCAAGCTTCAGAGAATATATAATGTACACAATTATCTAGGAAAGTGCTAAACAACTCAACAGAAACAAAAAAATTTCAACACTACCACAACCAGAACTAGTAACAAACTGATGACAATAAACCTTGAAGGGTGGAGGAATTGAAAGAATTTTTATATTTTCTAAAATATCCATTTTTAATAAAAAATATAGGGAAACAGAAAAACATGCCTATAGATAGAGGCAAGAAAAACAATAAATAGAAAATGTCTTTCAGGAAGCACATATTTTGAATGTAGCAGACACAGTCTTTTAGCTGATATAAATATATTGAAAGAATTAAACTAAATTATGCTTAACCAATTAAAAGAAAGCATAACAATAATGTTTCACCACAATAAAGATATAGCCATACGATTCAATCAATAAACTTGAATAGAGGTTAATAGAGATATTTAGTCTGAGGAGCAGAAGAAAATGAATGGAGAATAATGAGCAGAGCCTCAGAGAGCAGTGGTACACCACCAAGTATAATAACATACTCAATGTAAGTCCCAGGAAAAGAAGTGAAAAAGAGAGAGAAAAAAATTATTTGAAAATGGCCAAGATTTTCAGAAAGGCAATAAAAAATATTAATCTACACATCTAAGAAATTCAACAATTCTAAAAGAATAAACTAAAAGAGAGCTGAATCTGGACACATCATAATCAATTAAAAACAATCAAAGTTTAAGATAAAATCTTAAAAGAAATGAGTGAAAATGAGTAATCACATAAGAGATCTTTCATGAGGTTAACAGCTGACTTCCCATCAGAAAGCAAGAAAACTAGAAGACACTAGGATGATACCTTCAAATTATTATAAGAAATATTCTCAAGCCTGATTTAATAACCAGACAAAATTTCTTCAAAAACAAAGAAAAAATTAAGAAATTTTCAGATGAATAAAACCTTAGGGAATTCATCACTAACAGAAATGTTTTATAAGAAATATTAATGAGTTCTTCAGGCTGAAGTGAAAGGATATTAGAGGATAACTAGAATACATGCAGCAACAATAATAGGTATATAAATCTTATGAAAAACAATGCTTCCTCAGTTCCTAGCTATCTCCTGAAATATTTTCATTGGTCATACTGTAACTTAAATCAAGATAATTCCACATATCTTCAAGCTCTACTTTAAACATTGCCTTCACCTTCTAGTTCCAGGTGAATCCTATTCCTCCATTATGCTCTTATTTATAAATGTATTTTTTTGTTTGAGACATTTCCTCATAGCAATAATTATAAAACTGTGTTGATGGCCTTATACTATATTAATAGCTTACTTGTATGATCATTATAATAAAAAGTAAGGGGTGAGAATGAAGATATATTGAAGAAAAGTTTCTGTACATTAATCAAATTCAGTTTGTAATAATCAGAAATAGATTGATTTAAAGCCTTTGTATAGTAAATCTAATATTTGATCTTCCTCAGGGACAATTTCTATTTTTTTCTCATGAGTAAGCTATATTTTTAATTGCTTTGCGTGCCTTATGATTTTTTGTTGAAAGCTGAACATAATTAGTATCATAATGCAGTGACTATGAAAGTTAGTTTACCTCCCTTCCACAGAATTTCCTGTTGCTGCTTATTGTAGTTGTTCATTGCTTGCTTAGTGACTTTTCTGAGCTACGTTTTTAAAGCGTGTATTTTTTATTGTTGTAGCCACTTAAGTCTCTGTTCCATTATCTCACCTTATTGGTGACCTAGTGATTGAACATTTCATAGATGGGTTGTGTGGGTTTTTAAGTTTTCCCTTAGATATTCAGTCAGGGAGTTTTCTGTTCTTCCTCAGCTTCCATTTTCTGCTAGCTCAGAGTCTGAAGATCAGCCAGAAGCAACAGGTTACAGGTTTTTTCTATCTTTCCTGGACATGCACACAGCCCTTAGCATGTACCTGGCTTAGAAATTATCAGAAATACGTTGGGATACATCAAAACTCATTCCTCAAAGAATCTGATAAAACAGACTTTCCTCTCAATCTTTTTTGTTTGTCTGTTGTTTACAACTGTTATTTATGGGTACATGCAGCAATGACTAATAGATTTACCTATCAATATTTTAAATATTTTAAACAAGCTTTCCCCAGAGCATAAGATTAGGAGAGATCTGGGTAAGAAGAGATAAAGGGAAGCCCTTTGAGCTGATAGTCCAAGGAGCCAATAGACAGGTAAAATAAAAAAAAGAACAACAACAATATTTTTGCAAATGAGATCTGTTCTGCTTCTTACTTTACTGGTATCCAGTAGTAGGAGTGTGGAATGTACTCTTCAAGACTACTAGCAAGTTAGCAGAATACAGACCCACATACATATAAAGGTATTGATCGACTTATGACATATGCAACTTACGACCATTCGACTTTACGACCACAATCGCTAGCCACGACTGCTCCGCTGTAGATTTTTGGAAACACTACAACATTTTGATGTGTATCAAGAATATCACTATCGCCTGGGAGACTGTGACGACAAAGTGCATGAATGGCATCTGGAAAAATTGTGTTAAGCGCTATGTTAATGATTTTGACAGATTTGACAGTGAACATGAACTTGAAACGATTCGGGAAAAAATAGTAAAACTCGCTAAAGACCTTTCTTTTGAGTGTGAAATGGAAGATGTTGAAGAGTTGCTAGACAAAGAACCCGGAGAACTTACAAATGGAGAGCTAAGTGAACTGGAAGAAGAAAGAGTGGCGAAAGAAGAAAGAAGAGAAGCAGAGAAAGAAGAGGAGGAGCCAGAAAGAAAGTTCACCACTAAGGGTTTATCAAACGGTTTATCTTTACTGAATAAACTTCTTATACATTTCGAAGCAATGGACCCAAACATCGAACGATTTGCAAGGATTGACCGGATGGCGCACGATGTGTTTCGTTCGTATCGTGAAATTTATGAAGAAGAAAAGAAACATACAATTCAGACAAAGCTCACCATGTTTATGAAAAAACCAACTCCGGTAACCCCAAGTGCTGCCTCAGATGACGACATCAACGATCCGCAGCCAAGCACCGGCGGCCAATAAAATGTTTCGTACGTGTTTATATATTTTGATGTGTTTTGCAATTGGAAAAATGTTTCCTATGGTATTTTTTACACCTGTATTTTGTATTTTTGTATGCATCTGTATTTTGTAATTTTGTATGTTTTGCAAATATTAAACCAGTTGTACTGGTAATGCAGTGTTTTACTTAAACCTGACGAATGTAAAAATAAGAAACAAAATGGTGTAGAGATGATATAAATGGCATAAAATGAACAAAGAAAATTATGATATATAACAATAATGAAAGAAAATTATGATAAAATATGACTTAAAGATTTTTATAACATCATTTTACAGTACTGTACATATAGCCTATTCAACTTACGACCAAATCGTGTGACGGCCGGTCTGTCGGAACCAATCGTGGTGGTAAGTCGAACGCTGGCTGTATACAGGATACATAAAACACCTCAAAATGTTGCTGGTCTTTTTATGATTTGAATCAGCTGTTTTATTTTTTCCCTAATTAATTGTTCTCCTACTTGCTGCAAGCTGCTGATTAGTCTACAGAATTCTAAAAATGTTTATTCTGATTGCTTTTGCCAATTTTTATTGCTTTATGAAGGAAGAAGCTATTGGCATCGTGTATTCTGCCATTTTTGCCAACGTCACTCACTAGTATATTTTTGAAGTGAGGCTTAGTTTTCTTTTTTTTTTTCATAAACAACTTAAAATAATGAGACAACATCTTTCTCAAATATTTTAATAATTTTAAACATTTTAAGGCAGATTTAATAAGACCAAAATCTTAAAGTAGTAAGTTTACTTTTTTCTTCATAAATATGTTTTAGTGCCAGTTCCAAAACACAACATATTCTCTTTATTCTTTTTTTTAAATTGTTGTGCTATTTTTTCTTGGAATTTTGAATTTTGTACATGAAGGATGATCTTGGATCTTTGAAGTTTATTTTAGACTTTCAAATATGCCTGCCAATTAGCATATTTCTCACTGGAAAATCTCTTTTTACCTTCACAGGCTGTTCAATTGCCTTACCTCCTTTACTTTGAGGGATTAGAGCGAACACATTTTTACAAAAACTGAAGGTTATACTTTGAATTGGACTTTATATAATTAAACTGACCCCTTTTTAAAGTGAAATTCTTATTTTTGCTTTTGTGGTGTGTTAGAGGGGATAAATTATGTTGTATATTTTAAAACTTTAGAAACATTGAAAAACCTTTCAGAAATAATTGAGTTGACAAAGTTAACTCTACAAAGCTTTTAGAACCCTCCATATTGAGACTTGTTCAAGTAGCCATAGCAATTACTTGGCAGATAGTTTATATCGACATAATGATTAGCAAGAAATATTAAATAGAGAAATAGCCATTTAATTCAACAAATATTTATTGAATGTTTTCTACATGTCAGTTAATCTGCTAGGCACTAGAGAAATAACAAAAGAAAAATAGTACACTTTATACCCATTCATTTGTCCTGGCACCTTTCTTAAAAAAATCAACTGAACATGTAGGTGTGTGAGTATGTTTTGGGTCCTCTTCCCTGTTCTATTGAACTAGTGCCTCGCTTTATACTAATGTCAAACTCTCTTCATTACTTTAGCATTATAGTAAATCTTGGAATCACAAAGGCAGCTCCTTCAATCTTGTTCTTTTTTATAAAATTATTTTTGTATTTCCACATTAATTTTTAAATAAGCTTGTCGGTTTCTACAAAGAAGGCTGCTGGGGTTTTAATTCTGATTACACTGAATTTATAGACCAATTTGAGAGAACTGGCACCGTAACAATAATGAATTTTCTTATCTGTAACCACACTGTATCTCTTCATTTATTTGGTTATTCTTTAATTTTCCTCACTAATATTTTGTAATATTCAGTTTCATGGTATTAAGAATATTAAGCAAACTTGCTAAACTGAATTATTTGTTCTAGTAATATGATAGTAGATTCAGCAGAATTTTTTCTATAGATGTCATAGAAAAAGCAGGTATTACATTTAAACTTTTAATCTATTTTGAGGTCTTACATTTAAGTCTTTAATCTGTTTTAAGTAGATTTTTGTATATGATGTGAGAACAGTCCAATTTCATTCTTCTGCATATGGATATTTGATTTTTCCGACACCATTTGTTGAATAGACTATTTTCCCCCATTGTGTGTAATGATCTATAGAAAAAATTCTGCTGAATCTACTGTCATATTACTAGAACAAACAAGTCAGTTTAGCAAGTTTGCTTGTGAATATGTGAATAAAGAGAATTTTAATTTTTTCTTGCAATCTAGGTTTACTTTATCCATTTTCCTTGTTGCAGCAGGTAGAATCTACAGTACAATGTTGAGCAGAAGTCATAAAAGCACACATATTTGCCATGTTTGGTATCCCAATGGGAAATGATTTAATCTTTTACCATTAATTACAATGTTAGCTATAAATGTTTTTTGCATAGATGCTTTCCATCAGGTTTAATTGATATGCTTATATGCATATATTTCTGATGTTTTTGTTGTTATTTGTTTTAATCAGGATTGGATGGTGGATTTCCCTAAATTCTTTAACTCTTGAGATGATCTTTTTGTTCTTTTTAGTTTATTTACACTATGAATTTGATTGACTTTTTTCTTTTTTTCTTTTGAGACAGAATCTTGCTCAGTCTCCCTGGCTGGAGAGCAATAGCGCGAGCTCGGCTCATGCAGCCTTTGCCTCCTGGGTTCAAGTGATTCTCTTGTCTCAGCCTCCCGAGTAGCTGAGATTACAGGCACTCGACATCATGCCTGGCTAATTTTTGTATTTTTGTAGAGATGGGGTTTCACCATGTTGGCCATGTTGGTATTGAACTTCTAACCTCAGGTGATCTGCCCCCTTCTGCCTCCCAAAGTCCTGAGATTACAGGCATGAGCCACCTCACCCAGGTTCATTGATTTTTTTCTAAACATTTTATTAAATTTTTCAGTTTATTGAGGTACACTTAACAAGTACAAATTGTGTATATTTAAGGTGTACAACCTGATGTTTTGATATACATGGAAAATGATTACCGTAATCAAACTAATTAACATATCACATAGTTGCCATTTTATCTCTCTCTCTCTCTCTCTCTCTCTGGGGGTGTGTGTGTGTGTGTGTGTGTGTGTGTGTGTGTGGTGAGAACCATAAATTTGCTAAGATCTACCTCTTAGCAAATTTCAGGTATTACTAACTTAGTGACGATGATGAACATTAAATCCCAGATCCCATTTGCCTTGCATAACTGAAATTTTGTACAGTTTTATCAATATCTCCCTATTTCCTTCTCCTTGCCATCCATAGCAACAACCATTCTACTCTCTGCTTCTATGAGTCTATTTTCATTTCCACAGATTGTGAGATTATACGGTATTTATCCTTTGTGTCTGTCTTATTTAATTTAGTATAATATCGTCTAGGTTCATCCATATTGTTACAAGTGTTAGGATTTCCTTTTTTAAGACCAAATAATATTTCTTCACATATATATAAATAATGTTTTCTTTTATCGTTCATCCATTAATGGTCATTTAGTTTTCTTCCACATAATTCCTCTTGGGAATAATACTGCAATGAACATGAAAGTGCAAATATGTCTTTGGGGTCCTAATTTCTTTTCTGTTGCCTATGTATTCAGAAGGTGGCTTGCTGAATCATATGGAAGTTCTATTTTTCATTTGCTGAGGAGCCTATATACTGTCTTTAAAAATGGTTGTGCCAACTTACATTCCCACAGACACTGTACAGGGTTCCCTTTCCTCCACATTTTTGCCAACACTTGTTATTATGATTTTGATAATAGCATTTGTGAGGTGATATCTCATTGTAACTTTGATTTGTATTGCTCTGATGATTACTGATGTTGAGTGCCTTCTTATATATTTCTTGGCTATTTGTATGTCTTCCTTGGATATTGTTTTTAACTTTCAGTAAGTGGACCTAATCTCTATAAGTGAGCTCTTTGGAGGCATATATTGAAAAAATGAATCTTAGAATGTTTCTTCAAATAAAAGTTGTTGCTTGTGTTAATTTAGTGAATTTAGAAGTGTACTAAATTTTTAACTGTGTGACTAACTGTTGAGACTTATTTTTTAAATTGACAGATAAAATTATAGATATTTATTGTGTACAACATAGTGTTCTAAAAACATATATATTGTGGGTGGTTAAATCTAGTTAATTAAAAAATGTATTACCTCATATAGTTGTCATTTTTGTGGTGAGAAGATCTAAAACCTACTCTCTTTGCATTTTTCAAGAATACAACATATGTTCACTGACTGTAGTCACTATGCCTTACATGAGATCTTTTAAGGTCACTCTTCTGTCTTTGTATTCTTTGACCAAAATCTCCCCAACCCCTGAAAAGCTTCCATATGAGTCCCTTTGTTCACTTTTTAACATGGTTATTTTTTTGTTTGCTGTTGAGTTTTATGAGTTCCAGTTACACACACACACACACACACACACACACACACACATATATATGTTAAACTTTTATCAGATATGTGATTTGCAAATATTTCCTTCCATGTACACACATGTACACATTCTAGCTCTATTGGTTTGGATTCTCTGGAGAGCCTTGACTAAAACAGATTTTGGTTTTATTGCCTAGAATATTGGCTATCTAAGAAAATATTCAAATAGACTTGAACAGAATATGAATTTTTCTGTTTTTACAGATAATCATTCCATACTTCGTCTTTTCAATCTGTTTGTTGTTTCATTTGCTGTACAGAAACTTTTTAGTTTGATGTAATCTCACTTGTCTATTTCTGCTTTTGTTATCTGGGTGTTTGATTTCTTACTGAAAAAAAGTATTGCCAAGATCAATGTCAAGATTTTTTTTTTTGAGATGGAGTCTTGCTCAGTTGCCCAGGCTGGAGTGCAATATTGTGATCTTGGTTCACTGCAACTTCCGCCTCCTGGGTTCAAGGGATTCTCCTGCCACAGACTCCGAACTGAGTAGCTGGGATTACAGGTGCCCACCACCATGCCCGGCTAATTTTTGTATTTTTTAGTAGAGACGGGGTTTCACCATGTTGGTCAGGTTGGTCTTGAACTCCTGACCTTAGGTGATCCACCTGCCTTTTCCTACCAAAGTGCTGGGATTATAGACAGGAGCTCCTGTGCCTGGCCCAACGTCAAGATTTTTTTTACTGTTTTCTTCTAGCAGTTTTGCTGTTTCAGGTTTTACATTTAAGAGTTTAATCTATTTTGAGAATATTTTTATATACAATGTGAGATAATAGTCCAGTTTCATTCTTCTGCATGTGGATATTTGTTTTTTTCAGCACAATTTATTGAAGAGACTATTTTTTCCCCATTGTGTATTTTTGGCACACTTATCAAAGATTGGTTGACCATAATGTATGGATTTATTTCTGGGACGTCCATTATGTTGTTTTTGTCTGTATGTCTGGCTTTATGCCAGTACCATTCCGTTAATGTATTGACTGATTCTTAAATACCACATCTACCTTGCATTCCTTGGATTAATCTCACTCAGATGGATTTTATTTGCTCAGCCTTATTTTAAGAATTTTTGAATCTATATACACAAATTTTAATAATCTGTAGTTATTTTTTTTCTTATGTTTTCTCCTTATTTTTCTATTGGAATAACAATGGCCTCATAGAAGAACTTTGGAAGTATTCATTCTTCCTATGATTCTGGAATGTTTTGTGTATAATTGGTATAATAGCTTTATAAATACAATTAATCTGTGAGGCCAACTTTGTGTGGAGTTTTCTTTATTAGAAGCTTATCAGTTATAAACTCAGTATATTTTTAAAAATAGATATAGTGTATTTTAAGTTTTCAATTTATTTTTAAGTGAGTCTTGGATGTTTGCATTGTTATGGGATTTGTCCATCTCATCTAATTTGTTGGTGAAAAGTTATTTATAATATTACTTTATTTTTGTTTTAATATCTGTAAAATCTGTCACGATGGAAAATCCTTGATTCTTTATATTGAAAAATGTTCTCTTCTCTCTCTCTCTCTTTTATGCTCATGCTGTGTTTTTAACAATTTTGTTTATCTTCTGAAAGATTTGTCTATTTGTATCATCAATTTTATTTATTGTTTATATATTGTATTTCATTGATTTATTCTCTGGTCTTTATTGTTTCCCGTTTGCTGTTTACATGGAGCTTAATTTGCCTTCATTTTTCTAATTTCTTAAGTTAGGACTGATATTATTTATTATTCCTCTTTTCTAGTATAGGTACTCAATGCTATAAATTTCTTTCTTAGTACTGCTTTACTTTTCTCACAAATTTATATATGTTATATTTTCATTTTAATTCAGTTAAGATTGTTTCTTATTTTCTTTTGCTTTCTTCTTAGACTCATGTTTTATTTAGAAATATATTTTGTTTTCAAATATTGGGGATTATCCAGATTTCTTCCTTCTGTTGAATTTTAATTCAATTTCATAGTTGACAGAAAACATAATTTGAATGATTGGAATTACATTTATTGATTCTGCCTCCAAATTTCCTTTGGACCTGAGCTGTCACATCAATTATTTCTAGGGTTTCTGGACTGCTGACTTGCCCAGCAGATGAGGAACTTGAAGCACCCACAACCTCATAATCCAATTCTTCATAATCTGTCTCTCTCTCTCTCTTCCCCCCCCCCCCACTATATTTGCACACACACACACATACATTCCAGCTCTGTTGGTTTTTTTTCTCTGGAGAGTCTTGATCAAAACAGATTTTGGTTTTATTGCCTAGAATATTGGCTAAGAAAATATTCAACATAGACTTGAACAGAACACGAATTTTTCTGTTTTTGCGAAGAGTGATGATAATTGTCAACTAGTCAAGTTGGTTAATATTATTGTTCCTCTGTATTCTTATTTGTTTTCTCTCTTATTATACCAATTATTGAGAAAATGGTTCTGAAATATCCAAATACAATTGTGGATCTATTTACTTTTTATTACCATTTTTATCAGATTTCGATTTGTATATTTTGAACTCTATTATTTGATGAATAAACATTTAGCATTAAGTCCTCATGACAAATTGACTCCTTTATTATTTAAAAAAAAATGGCAGGGCGCGGTGGCTCACGTCTGTAATCCCAGCACTTTGGGAGGCCGAGGCGGGTGGATCACGAGGTCAAGAGATCGAGACCCTCCTGGTCAACATGGTGAAACCCCGTCTCTACTAAAAATACAAAA
>NW_016107587.1:750404-754796 GCF_001604975.1 Cebus imitator | reverse complement strand
GAAAGACGTTCCTCCACTGTCATCTGACTTGAATTGTTTGTAATGAGAAGTCTGTTTTCATTTTAATTTTCTTATACCTCAGTATAGTGTGTCTTTTTAAAAATCTGACTGTTATTAACATTTCCTCTGTATCATGGGTTTTAAACAATTAGATTGTGATGTACTTCCATGTAGTTTTGATTTCCCATACTTTCTCCGCCTGAGGCTAATAGTTTCTGACAAGTTACAACAAACAACAACAAAAAAAACCCATGATTTCTTCTAATATTTACATCCCCTCTTTTGGAGATTCCAATTACAAATTGCGTTGTCCTCTTGAATTGTCTAGGATTTAGTGATTCTCTATTCACTTTATACAATTTGTTTTTTATTATCTATTGCTATGCCTTCAAGTCCTTTTGCAAGGCTATGGCAGATCCCGATTCTAATGCTGCCCTTCTGCCCACTGACTCTTGCTAGGTCACGGGAGTTTCAGGCTTAGTGAGAAGGAGAATCTGTCCACTGGTCTCTTGTATCTATCAGGGTTCCCGATGCATTCCCCCTAACCAGCATGGTGCCAGGCTTGCCTGATCCTGTCAGTGGAACTTTTATTTTATTTTTTTGATCCAGAAGAGGAATAAAACTACCTGCCCACCTTATTCTGCTATACTGGAGGTCAGAAAATCCTGGGTCTAGATCATATTTGTTGGATATGAGATTCTGCCGCTGCTGTGTTTCTCCAGTCCTGTCCCAAACGGGTTCATCTTTTTCTTCTTTTTTTTTAATCATTGTTTAATGTTCTTTGTTCTCCTCTTGCTTTATTTCCAGGGTTTTAGTTGTGAGGAGGCAAATGGAGAAACAATTCTGCCCCATCTTGCCTATATTTGAGGTTCTCTGCACAGTTCTTTTCATTTGTAAAGGGGCATCATAACAGAATATATCTTATGAAGTTACAGAAATAGTGCTATGTCTGATACCTTTTCTTATTTTTAGCATTTATTTGAAGTTCAGGGGTACATGTGCAGGATGTACAGGTTTGTTACATAGGTAAATGTGTGTCATGGGGGTTTATTGTACCAATTATTTCATTATCCAAATGTTAAGCCTAGTACAGTTAGTTAATTTTCATGATTATCTCCCTCCTCCCACTCTCCACTCTCTGATAGTCCCCAATCTGTTGTTCTCCTCTGCATGTCCATGAGTTCTCATCATTTAGCTTCCACTGTATGTGGTATTTGGCTATCTGTTCCTATGTTAGTTTGCTAAGGATAATGGGCTCCAGCTCCATTCATGTCCCTGCAAAGGACATAGTCTTGTTCATTTATTGTGGTTGCATAATGTTCCATGGCATATATGCACCACATTTTCTTTATCCAGATGATCACCAATGGGCATTTGGGTTGATTCCATGTCTTTGCTATTGTGAAAAGTGCTGTAATGAACATACACACCCATGTGGCTTTATAATAGAAAGATTTATGTTCCTTTTGGTATATACCCAGTAATTCAATTGCTGAGTTAGATATTTCTGTCTTTAGATTTTTGAGGAATTGCAAAACTGCCTTCCACAATGGCTGAACTAATTTACACTCCCACCAACTGTGTAAAAACATTTCTTTTTCTCCACAACCTCACCAGCAACTGTTTTTTTTTTTTTTTTTTTTAACTTTTTAATAATAACTATTCTAGCTTGTGTGTGAAGGTATCTCATGGTGGTTTTGACCTGCATTTCTCTAATGATGAGTAATGTTGGGCTTTCCTTCATATGCTTGTTGGCTGCATGTATGTCTCCTTTTACAAAACGCCTGTTCCTGTTCTTCGTACCTCTTCTATAGTCATTGCTCATTACTGCTTTTGTCACTACTTCTCACTTGATTTACATGTGCAATCCTGTCTTATTTTCAGGTCTTTAACATTCTCCAGCTGATCTGCTATATACCATTCCACATTATTCTGAAACCATGCTGCCATTATTCTCTCACTGTTAACCTACTTTAAACTGTATTGACAGTACTGGGCAAATATAGAGGGAGATGGAGAAAGCAAATTTGCCCTTTGCTACATTCTCTGTTATGAAGCACCTGTGACTTCTAACCTATTATTTTGATGCCTTTAGCACATTTCTTCTGCTACCCTGTACCATTCACATGACTGAGTACACTAGGAGGTAGATGGAAATCTTGGTCCAATAAAACCAATACAGTTTTTCACTTATTTTCATGAGCTTTTCTCTTCCATTATGTTCGCTTTTGTTCTGTTCTCCCCTCTCTCCTCTCTTCTTTTTTACCTCTTTCTCTTTCTCTTTTATTCTTTTAAAGTGTAGTTGTTCTATGGGGCTTACAGCAGAAATTCAGAAAAGCCAGCTACCAATATAATAAGTAATGATTTTCTACTCAGAAATTTATTTTTACTTAATAAATTTCACTCCGTATTATTTTGAAATCCAAATAAATAAACAACTCATAATCTGTATTCGAAGTAGCAATGATTTGCCATTCATTAAGCCCCAAGAAAGGGATAAAAATTAATCCTAACATAATTATGTGGCAGAGAAAGAATTATGTCAGACATTAAAGATGCCCTGATACCCTGTCACTTGATATTGGTTTCCTGTCTTAAGTTCTGTGAGGTGTGTAATACATTCTGATGGGCAGATGGAGGTGAGAGTTTGATATATTGACACAGCACTTATAACCCAGCAGACTTCAAGATTAATGGCACATTATGTTTAGTGTATGCAGACACCATTCATCATGTACTTACTTATCCGAATTCAGACAGAGAAAGAATAAAATGAAGGTACCTCAGAAATTATTTTTAAATTAGTTGAATATATCATTTTTCTAAATAATTACTGGTAGAATAGGACAGTTAAAACACTAGTAGCAAACTCTCCATGTTGATTTTTGTGATTGCTGTCCTTTTCCATCTTATGTTTAATGCCTGAATACCAGTGTTTCATGTTGTATACGTATTATTATTATTGCTATTATTTCTATTATTTTATGTCAAGTACAAGAATGAATCCAGTACATTAACTATTTTGAAAACAGACATATCTATATTCATAGTGTTTTCATATATTGCATTTTTTATTCTTTTAATGCTTATATTATTCCATATTTGCCCAAGGAAAACTTTTTCATATTGATGCAAAGATTATTTTGCTGAATTTTTTTTGTTTATAGCATTGTAAAACAGCCTAGATTATTGTGTACGTATTCTTGTCTCAGATTGATTATCTGTCATGCCTCAAATGTCATAACTTTTAATTGCAGACTTCACTAGTTATACATTAAACCTGTTATTTTAGTAACTTTGAGAAATTCGCTTCACTCTGAGGAATTACTGAGAAGTTCGCTTCACTGCATGAGTAGTTAAGTTAAGCCAACTTTCTGTTTCAGTTAAGCTAATATAATACGTCCCATCTTGCTTTGTTGTAAGAACTAACTAAAATGTAAAATATAATAAGTCTTGGTAGAATCCTTAATACTTAACACACATCTAAAACATGTTATATCTTTTACCTTTCTTCCGTCTCAGAGATAAGTTTACCTATGTAGCAAACCTGTACTTGTATCCCTGAACTTAAAAGTTAAAAATAAATAAAAATACTTTCTTTGGGTGAAAAAAAATCTATCCAAAAGGTACATTCACAATATCACCAACTGAGAAACAACTACAAGGACTACAAAAAAAAAAAATTCTGGAAAATAGGAAGTGTCATAAGAAAAAAATACATGCAAACTAAGCCACAAATGACACAGATGTAAGAATGAGTAGACAAGGACATTAAAAAGTTATCATTAGTGATACTGAACTTCAAAATTAGTAAACTTGAAGATAGAAATAGAAACTATCTAAAATATAATGCAGAGTGAAAAATATTTCAAAAAAAATTAACAATGCGTCTTTGAACTGTGGGACAAGTAAAGAGGTCAAATGTAGTTGTAATTTGTGTGCCTGAAGGAGAAAGGATGCAAATATTTGAAGAAATAGTGATTGAGAATTTCTCAATTTTTTTCTCTTGAAAATACTGATAAAAATAGCAGTTATTTTAAAAAGAACCAAATAGAAATTGCAAAACTGAGAATTATACTAACAGAAATTTTAATATCTTATGAGATTGGCTCAATACCATATCGTCACAGGTGATCAGAAAATGGAATTACTAAAGTTGACTACAGATCAGTAAGAGAATGTAGAGATTTTTAAAAAAGAACAGAGGCTCAGCGACCTGTGAAACAATGCCAAAATAGTAAATATTTGTGCTTTTACAGTCACAGAAGGAGAGGAACAGGGCTGATAATTTGAAAAAAAAAAATGGATAAGAATGTTCCACATTTTTTCCCTATCCAGTCTATCGTCGATGGGCATTTGGGTTGGTTCCAGGTCTTTGCTATTGTAAACAGT
>NW_016107587.1:734579-749283 GCF_001604975.1 Cebus imitator | reverse complement strand
TTCTCACTCTGTTGTACAGGCTGGAGTGCAGTGGTGTGATCTCAGCTCACTGCAGGTTCAACCTCTGCCTCCCAGGTTCAAGTGATTCTCCTGCCTCAGCCTCACAAGTACCTGGGACTACAGGCACCCGCCACCATGTCTGGCTAATTTTTGTATTTTTTTTAGTAGAGACAGGGCTTCACCATGCTGGCCAGACTAATCTCAAACTCCTGACCTCAAGTGATCACCCACTTTGGCCTCCCGAAGTGCTGGGATTACAGGCATGAGCCACCATACCTTACCCCAAAGATGTTTAAAAGTGTGATTATCTGGGGGAAGATAAAATAACCTAAATGGCAGTGATAGTTGTATAATTAATTTGAAATGGCAAAATGTTGACACCAGTAGACTGTGACAAGTTTCATATGTATTATGCAATACTAAGAGTAAACAAGACCAAAAAAAATATATAGAGACACACAAAAACATTACAATGGGATCTTACATAAAGTTAATTAATCCACAAAAAGGCAAGAACAGAGAAATAAAAGAACAATAACCAGAGGAAATAAACATAAAACAAAATATTTAAATGACAGACTTAAGAAATAATATGTCAATAATTACTTTAAATTTAAACAATCTAAACACACTTTTCAAAATAGATTGACAAAATAGATATTTAATGTCTTTTACAGAAACCTAATTTTAAATTTAACTGCTTGTAATTTACTGTAAATATACAGTAAAATGAAGGAAAAATATATATCATGCCAGCATTAATAAGAAAAAAAGGGAGCGAGTACATCCATATCTAATAAAAAGGACTTCAAAGTTAAAAATAAATTATAGAAGCAAAGAAATACATTCAACTAAAATAAAAGAAACAGCCTATTAGGAAGACATATTGATCCTAAATGTATGTGCCCCAATCAGTGGAGCTACAAAAGATATCATGCTAAAACTGATATACTCAAAACATAAATAAACAACTATATAAATATCATTGAATAT
This sequence comes from Cebus imitator, assembly GCF_001604975.1. NCBI lineage: Eukaryota > Metazoa > Chordata > Mammalia > Primates > Cebidae > Cebus > Cebus imitator. The sequence goes on along the minus strand of NW_016107587.1, from coordinate 748,290 downwards.
TCAGTAACTTCCCTTCAGCAGTTGATGGAACTACTAGACAGGATATCAGCAAGGATATAGAAAATTTAAAAAAACACAATCAACCGAATTTATCTAACACATTAACATAGAATACTTTACCCAACAATAGCAGAATACGCATTTATTTTCAAGCATACATGGAACATTCACCATAATAGACCAAATCTTGGGTCACTAAACAAAATTCAACAGCTATCAAAGAACTGGCATTATACAGTGTGTTATTATGATGACGTCAAACTAGAAATTAATAACAGAAAACAGAAAATCTCTAAAAAAATAAAAAGTATATTTTAAAATAATTTTGGTGTCAATAACTCTCAAGGTAAATACAAAGTATATTAAACTGAACTAAAATAGATAATAAAATATACCAAAATGTTTGATATACTAATGAAGTAGTGCTGAGAGTGATGTTTAAATTTGTAGCTCTAAATCTGTGCTTTTTTAAAAAAAGAAAGACTCATATCTAAATTTGTACTTTAAAAGAAGAAAAACTCATATCAATAATATAAGCTTATTTCTCAAAGATCTGAAAAAAAAAGAAGAAGAAGAGCAAACAAACATTAAAAAAGTAAAAGTAGAAATCAGTGAAACAAAATATAAAAACACAAGAGAAAAATAAATGTAACAAAAACCCTGTCCTATAAAAGAATTGTTATAGCTGGTTCTTGCTGGTTCTGGAAAGACTGACAAAAAATTTTTAAAAGATGCAAGTCACAAATGTGCAAAATAAAAGAAAAAGTATTATTTTATATTCTTTACATTAAAATAATAGGGGTTTATTATGCCCCCTTTAAACCCATAAATTAATGAACTTAGAAAAAATAGAACAATTCCTAGAAAGCCATCAAATACCAAAACTCAACCAGATGAACTAGATAGTCTTATGGCCCTATAAGATCAAAGAAGTTTAGCACAGAAAGTCTGTGATAGAGAAGTCCTCAGCTTTAGATGGTTTCTCGGGAGTATTCTATCAAAAGTTTGAGGAAAACACCAATTTTAAACAATCTATTTAATCAAACAGAAGAAAAGAAAGCACTTCCTATTTATTTTATAAAGCCGAAATTTTAAAGATATGAAACCTTGTCAAAGACAATACAAGAGAGAACAGAAAAAAAAAAAAGAGTCTAACATCAACTTATATGCAAAAGTCCTCAACAAAACATGAGCAAATGAAACCCAGCAATGTATTAAAAAACCTGCTTTATGACAAAGTGAAGTTTATTCAAAATGTATACTAGTTATTTAACATTTAAAAACGAAGCAATAGAATATTTCCTATCCATATGCTAAAGAGGAAAAATTATATGACCATCCCAACTGACACAGAAGAGAATTTGATAAAATCCAACACCTGTTCATGATAGATATTCTCGGCTAATTAAGAACAGAAGAAAATTACCTCAGCTTGATGAGATAATTTAATTTAAAAATATACAGCAAATGCCATACTTAATGGTTAAGGACTGAAATCTTTCGTAGTGAAAGCAATGTCAAAGCAACACCCATCAACATGCTACAGAAAGTTGAAGATAGTGCAATAAGATAAGGGAAAAAATACAAATTGGAAAGAATAAAATAAAACTGTATTTAAAGATGACACAATTGTCCATGTAGAAAATTTCAAAGAATCTGCAAAAAATTACTTTAGCTACAAAATGAGTTCAACAGCATCATATGACACAAGATTAACAAAACATTAATCACGTTTCTGTATACAAATAATGAACATACAGAAACCAAAAATAAAATCTCATTATCATCCACAATCACCCTAAATTAATAAACTACTTCAGTATAAAATGAGCAAAGCATGTAAAGAATATGTATTAAAAAAACTACAAAAGATGCAGCCAAAAGACATAAATAAATGGAAATACATAATAAGGGGTTGTAATAACTTTAATTAGCAGAGTGCTGCTTGAATGGAAGTCCCCCACCAGAACCCAAGTTAAAAAAGTAATTTTAACTGCCTTTCTCTAGAAACCATTAACTTTATCTATTCCCCACCTTCCTTGTAAGTTCTGTAAGTTCTTGTTTTCTTGTGAGAGCAGCTGCAAGGCCACAATGCAGATAAACTCGAGTTGTAAACATGTTTTTCAAGATGTAAGACATGTCACAAGACATGTCAAGGATGATTACCTGTCTCTGTGCCTGGCTCTGTAAACCTGCATCCTAATTCATGTTTTTGCACCCTTATGAGCACAAAAGGAGCCTGTCTCCTTTGTCTGGCGCTCAGCCATTTTGGATCTGAATCTGAGCCGAGCCAGTGTGCACCCAAAATAAATCCCTCTGCATCCTCAGCAGTCTCTTCGGTCTCATGAATCCGGCAACAGTTGCTGCTGTTGTTTTTGTGTTAGAAGAGTCAACATACCAAATGTGTTAATTCTTTCCTAACTGACCTACAAGTTTAAAACAACTTATATCACAATTTAAGGTTTTTTCATAGACATAGTCAAAATTATTCTAAAATTTGTATGGAAAAAAGAAACCAAAGGCATTAAAATGACTGGACAACGAAGCATAAAGTGGGAGGTAGAACTCAATCTGATAGCAGGACTTACTATATGCTTACAGTAATCCACACACTGTTAATAGAATGAACAAGTAGATCAATGGAAGAGAATACAAAATGCAGTGGTCTTCTTCTTATTTATGAGGATATATTCTAAGAATTTCAGTGGCTGCCCAAAACTGAATACTGAACATTGTTACTATGTTTTTACATATATAAATGTATAAAAATTTATTTTTATATCTCTGCATAAAATATCTCTCTATAAAATATATAAAGATATTTTGTGAGAGCAAGCACATTCACATCACTTTTATTATAGTTTATATACTGTATCTAGTTTAGAAATTAACTTTCATTATACCTATGATGAAATTTAATTTATAAACTAGGTACAGTAAGATGCTGACAATAATAAAATAAAATAATTTTAACAACATAGTATAATAAAACTGATGTGAATTTGCACGCTCTCTGTCTCAAAATAGCTTAATAGTTTTAGAATGTGATTCTTATTTGTTACCTGGAAAACTAATGTTGTAACTTAATTCCCAGTGTGGCAGTGTTAAAGGATGGGGCCTTTAAGAGGTGATTGGGCCCTGAGGTTTCTTCCCTTATGAACTTTCATTCATTTATGGATGAATGTATTAACCGATTAATGGAATAATGGGTTGTAACAGGAGTGGGACTGGTAGCTTTATAAGAAGTGAAGAGAGGACTTAGCTAGCACTTCAGCCCCTCACCATGTGAGAAACCTCTGTGCTGCCTTACAACTCTGCATAGAGTACCCACCAACAAGAAGGCTACCACCAGATGCCATCATTTGAACTTGACTTCCCAGCCTCCAGAACTGTAAGAAATAAATTGTGTTTCTTATAAATTACCAGTTTTAAGTGCTCTTTTCTAAGCAGCAGAAAATAAATTAAGGCAGTTATTGACCACAGGTAACTGAAACTGTGGCAAGTAAAACTGCAAATGGGGGCAATATTTACAGGAAAAGACCCACACAAATATGGCAAAATAATTTTTGATAGAGAAGCAAAAATTTAATAAAGGGTAGCATAACATTTAGGCATTATATATAAAAATAAAATAAACTTTGACATAAAACTCATAACTTATGTGAAAATAAATTCAAAATGGATCTTGAAGTTAAATATAACATTTAAAACTATACAACTTTCAGGGGAAAAAGACATAGAATAAAATCATCACAATTTAGGCACGATCTATAAAAGATCAAAACGATAAATTGGACTTTATCATAATGATAGACTTTTGCTCTGTAATAGATCCATTAAGAGGTTGGAATATCAAATTAGAGAGTTAGAGAATTTTCCAAATTATATTTGTATTAAATAACTCATGTCTGAATCATTTAAGAAAAAGCATTCAAAACCTAACAGTAAGAGAACAAATTGGAAAATGAGAGAATATAAAATACAAATAAGTGTATTAAAGGATGTTCCATATTATATTCCATAAAGAAATGCAAACTAAAACCTCAATGAGATATCTCTACAAGGTAATCTTAATTTTGAAAATTAAAAAAAAAAAAAAAACAGTAATGCCAACAGATTCTGGCAAGGATGAGAAATTGCTAGCCTATCTCTCACTGCTGGAAGTGTAAAATGGTGCAGCCAGTCTAGAAAAGTTTGGAAGTTTCTTATAAATGTAGGTAAGTGATTATTGTGTTGTCCAGCCTAGTAAATACATTCCTAGACATTTATCCAAGAGAAGTAAAAACTTATGTTCACATAGAAACATGAGCATATATGTTTATAGTAGTTTTATTTGTAATAGCTCAATGTTGGAAATAGTGCAAGTGTCCTTCGATGAGTGAGAGGTTCATCAAACTTTGGTATAAACACACTGTGTGTGTCTACTCAGCAATTTTTTAAAAATGAACGGTATAAATGTAGCAATCAGAACGAATCTCCAGATAATAATGCTGAAGCCAATCACAAAACTTTACATACTATATGACTATAACATTTTAAAAAAATAATATTTTGGAAAATGGTAAATATATTGGTATTTGTCAAAAGTTAGGTACAGAAGTGGGGGAAGAAGGCAAGCCAGTGTGGTTGTTAAAGAACTACACGAGGAGCTATTGCGGTGATGAATCTGTTCAATATTTTAACTATGAGGCAGATACGAAAACCTATGCCTGTGATAAGACTATCTAATAAAGAAATAAATATATATAAATATATAAAAATAAGTAAATAAATCTGGGAAAATATGAATAAGATAGGTGGATTTTATCAATGTCCTTATCCTGGTTGTGATATTATACTATAATTTCGTAAAACATTACCATTGGAGGGACCCGAACATGTATGCATGGAATTTCTCTGTATTGTTTCTTAGGACTTCATGGGACTCTACAATTATCTCAATAAAATATTCAACAAATGAAAGAGACAGTACAGTTAACGTGGAAGACTTAATTAATTTTCTCAAGATCAACCAAAAATGCAAAACCAATAAGCTTGTCTCCAGATGTTCTGCTTCTAAGCCTTACATCATACTTTTCTCTACCTGGATGCTAAAGAGAAGGTCGAAGAAGGTATGTGGGGGTGTAGAAGACAAGTGTCCCCAGAGAAGTCAGGCAGGGCCAGATACAAGCAACTTGTAATCCACATTTCAGATGTCTAACCATTATTAGTATAAAATTTAATATTTTTGCGATTTCTGAAAAGATTCATTGATGCCAAAATGCTATTTTCCGATACTGCTTCTATGTACAAGATAAAATATTGGAATATGTACATAAATTTATTAAAGAGCTAGGGAAATTAGAAAAATAAAGTAGCATATGAAAGTTACCCTAAATGCATTTAATAATTTCCATACCACAGACTTTGAATGTTTTATTTCTATGAGAATTTAATATCGGTACCAACTTCAATAAGTTCTTGAGTCTCTCTGTTGGACTTGAGTTCTTACATTTTCTGATGAATGCCTCATCTGTAGGCATTTCCTCCACACAGATCCAGCTGCATTATGATACTTTTAATTATATCACACATAATGGAAATTATAAGCACAAAAATTGATTTCCTTCAAAACCTTTTTTTGTTTTTTACCATAACAGCATGCACCTTAGCAGAAGTCTCGCTGTTATGGAAATTGCAATGTTCACATTTAAATTACTTTTCGTTCTTGAGATATCTCATTGTAAAAGCCCATTCCTAATTTATGAAAAATTTCTTAACTTTTTCCATTTTTTATAAGACTGATTGCATATGCAGCACTGAAGCAGAGTTTTGAAAACTAATTCTTAACGATATGAAATTAAATTGCCTGTTTATTCTATATCTGCACATCTTTCACACAGACAAAAATTAAAGATAACATGTTATTAATAATTTATGTAATAGAAGGTAAATGCCCTCATATGAGTCCATCTGGAGATCATGACTATAACATCTATTTCTAAACTATACATGTTGCACTTTTATATTAAACTATATGATACCATGCTATGATTTATTTTCAATATTAGAATTACATACTTAGAATTTGGTAAATGTATATAAAATCTAAATACCTTTCGAGTGACATAAATAAACTATATACAATTTATTTTATGCTGTGAAAACCATTATAATATGATTAAAATAAGGGTAGTTGTAAATAATGACCAGATGGTTTAAAGAAATGGTCATTGCAACTTGCAAAACTCAATAGAAAATTTGGCCAATTGATATTTTTTATTAACTGAGGCACATAGGATATCCAGAAATAAATATTTCCTTTTAATTCACATCAACTTCCTTAATTCATTTCCCAGGAGTTGTCATAAATAGCAAGATAACTGGATGATATTTCTGATAACCAGCCTCTATTTTATACCCAGTGAGGATTAGGTATATGACAGGAACAGATTTGCAGAAATAAATATGGCTTAGAATACTCAGTCCTTACTTTCAAGAAACCCCAATCCCCATTTAGTGTAGGGGACCAACAAATAACCAGACATGGCTACACAAGTGCAATTGTTGCCGTAAAAGACATAAGCACCCAGTAAAAATATGTTGAAATACCAACTTCGGGGCTTTGAAAGATGGCCAAAAGTAGCCTGCAGAAAGAAAAGGTGGGTGAAGATGAGGAAGGATTTAGAAACTTCCTGGCAGAGTGCTGACTTTTAATATTAAGCTACATTACTGCATCATCAGGACAATGAATATTAAATCAATGTTTACAGTTAATCACATTGCTAAAACATTTTAAGAGGGGGTAAAATGACATATTCAGAAGCTCCATAATGTAAAAACTCATGAAAAATTGATGCTAATTTAGCTAATATATTTTATAAATTCACATCACTTGTTTCTGCTGCTGAATTCATTACAAAATGAAAAAACTTGTTGAAGAAAAATGACACTAAATTAACATTTATAAGAAACTTCCTATAAAGCTGATAATAGAAACCATCACTGCCTCAGTGTAGCCATGAGTAGTCCTAAGCATCTTACACTTTTGAGAAATGTATTTTTGATACGCAAAACATAAATGAGCAAAACAGTATTCCTGATTAAAGTAAAACTATGAAAAGTAATTTACCAAGATGTAATAGACACTTTCATGTGAACTGTTGGCTTCAGAATGAAACCCGCCTGCAGCAATGCGGTCACTATGTCCAGTCAGTGTACACCATCAGGTAAGTCCCAGTCTCAATGAACCAAATAAATTTAATTTTCAAAAAGTTTTGTGAACAGTCATTGTATATACTGCATGTAATTCATTTATAAGAACATATTTCACATTAAGACAATCAGAAAAATCAACAAATTAACCATGATTAATTATTTTAATGTGGAATTGAAATGATATTCTGTTGGAAAATACGTTTTTTCTCCGAAATAATAATTGAAAACCTTTGTTTTTACTAAAAGTCATAACAAAACCTCCTTTCTGTTTACTATATATTAGATAAAAATCCATTACATATATAATATTTTCCTATTTAGGTCTGCAAATTTCTATAATTTATTGTTTTAAAATTTTGCTAGTTTAAGAAGTTATATTTTTACTTTTACATTTATATTGGTAACAGAGTACTAGTAATATTGCTGATGAAGGATAAATTTTATATTCTTAGGTCCTCAATTTTCATCATTTTAATTGTAGTTTTAAATTATACAAGCAAATCATATTTTTGGTAAGTTTTTATGAATTTGACATAAATTCATAACATATATTTAGGAATATTCTCATGTTTGTTTCATATTTGAAATCAAATTTCCTAGGCATTAAAGGAGTCACAAACCTCTTCCCATGACACATCATGCTGCTTTATTGCTGGACATTTAATTTACAAAGAATTCACGGAAGAACTTTTGCTTCCAGAATTTTGTGGTAGGCATATCTGCTCCTATTTCTCCTGCTAAGCACAGCTAACATCCCTAAAAATTATATGCAAAACAAACATAAAAAGACTTTGAAAACTGCAAAGAAAAAGTCAGACTTCCTAGGAGGCTGGAGATCAGAGGAATAACACAATGATCAGCATCCTTTGTTTTCTGTTTTTCCTCACATATTTCAGGTAGGAACTGAAGAAACCAGCCACCCAGGACTGTCAGTGGTGGCAGAAAAAACAAACCTAAACAAATGCCTCCTTTTTCTCATCAAAGAACCAGAGAAGAGGCAGCCTAGAAAGATAGAAAACTTTTAGAAAATAACCATTCTACTCTAGTTAAACACCACAGATAAAACTGTGGGCCCCATTCCCACCTACACGAATCAAGGTAGAGGGGGCAGTTGACACTCACACCCTCATAAAACTATAATGAAGTAATACAAAGTCACTGCTAAAACTGTTACTGGAAAGGGGTCTCAAGCCAAACCCCAAGAGAGAGTTCTTGGACCTCATGCAAGAAAGAATTCAGATCGAGTAAAGTGAAAGCATGTTTATTGAGACTGTAAAGAAATAAAGAATGGGTACTCTAACGGGGAGAACAGCAGCTTGGGTTGTTTGACTGATAATATTTGCAGCTATTTCTTTATTACATGCTAAAGAAAGGGTGAATTATTCCTGAGTGCCTGGGAATAATCCAGAACTGAGAGTTTCTTCCCTTTTTACCCCATCTAGGGTAACTTTCTGACATTGCCCTGGCATTTGTAAACAATCCTATCACTGGTGGGAGTGTTTTTAAGCATGATAATGTATTACAATTAGAATATAATGAGCAGTGAGGACAACCCAAGGTCACTTTTGTTGCCATCTTGGTTTTGGTAAGTTTTGGCCAGCTCCTTTACCACAACCTGTCTTACCAGCAAGGCCTTTGTGACCTGTATCTTGTGCTGACCTTCTATGTCATTCTGTGACTTAGAATACCTAACCCCCTGGGAATGCAGACCAGTAGGACTCAGCCTCATTTTACCCAGTCCATATTCAAAATGGAGTTGCTCTGGTTCAAATGCCTCTGACAGAGTGGCATCAGAGAAGATCAAGAAGAGGGCTGGGACTTTTATTCCTGCCACCCATGAATGAAGTCTCTCTCATCCCCAACAGTGTAAGTAAGGATTACATGAGGAGCCAGGAATTCTACCTCAACCCCAAATTAACAAGGCTTTCCTCTCACTCCCTGCTGCGATGTAATAAGAGAAGGCCTAGTGGACAGTTGTCAAGACATTAATCGCATCTAACAGTAATGAGGCTACCTGCACTTATGGATCTATGAGCATAATGTGCAGAATTGGAACTTCCAGGCTTGCCCAGCAGTATTGAGGAACTCCTCTCTTGGATGTTACTGAGGCTGAATGGACAATGTGGACGACCACTGCCGTCTCGCAGTAATGAGACAGCATGCCCCTTTCCCTGGCAGAAGGAGTCAGAGAAAGTAATCTAAAACTGAAGAATTAAATCAGGTCCAGAGCCTCAGTATGTAAACATGTGTTTTCAGGTATCAACAGAAAATCACTCAGAAACCAATAACCAAGAATATCTCTAATTAAATAATAAAGATAATAGATGATGACACTGACATGACAGAGATGTTAGAACTACTGACAAAGATTTTAAATCAGCTATGATAAGAATGCTACAATGAGCAGTGACCAAAACCCTTGAAAGAAATAAAAAGAGAGAAGATTTCAGTAAAGAAGTTAAAACATATCAGAAAAGAAATAGAAGATATAAGGAAGAGCTGAATGGACATGTTAGAACTGAAAATTACAGAAATACAAACTAAGAACTGAGTAGATGTGCTCAAGATTTTAATGGAGAACACAGAGAAAAGAATTAACCAATAGGAAAATAGAAAATTATAAATTGCACACCCTGAATAAGAGAGAAAACAGACTTAAAAAATAAACACAGCAACAAAAATGAATTAAAACCAAAAATCTAACATTTATATCATCAGAATCACAGAGAAATGGAAAATGAGAGTGGATTTATTTCTCAAAAAAATAATGGCTGAAAACTTCTGAAATCTGGCAAGAGACGTGTACCTCCAGATTCAAGAAGCTATCTGAACAGTAACTTGAAAAATAGGAGGAAATACATGCCCGTAAACTTGGGAGAAGAAAGACACAGGAAAGCCAGCAACATAGCCAGAGAAAAATAAAATCTTACTCATATGGGGGAAGAAAAAACATTAGAGGGACCAGGGATTTCTAATCTGGAACCATAAAACCAGAAGGAAATGGGCCAATATTTTGTATGTGCTAAAGGAAGAGACCTGCCAATGGAAAATTTTACACTCAATGATAAATATTCTTTAGGAATGCCAAGGAAATTAAGAGATCACATGTAGGACAATTAAGAGACTGTTGTTAGTATATAATCCTAAAAAAGAGATAAAGAAGATTCTCTAAGTATGGTAAATGAAGACAGTTTGAGAAGAAAGACACTTAGCAGAAATATTGATTAATGTTTTAAGCTTTTCTATACTCTTGTATTTTCTAAATTATGCTTGATAGATAAAGCAAAAATATAGAACAATGTGATCCACAATGTATGTGGAGGAAATAGTTAATTGTATTATAAACGGAAAAGGGTACACAAATATAAAGGGGATAATCTTTCTGTCCTTCACTTTATTTTGTAAATCAATATCAATAGAGTAGTGTCTTCTACATAAAATTGGTATACATAACGTGATAGTATAAATATTAAAACAATTATACAAAAACACCCAAAAACATATATAGATATGTCAAAACTGAATTCTGAAAATTATTCAAGTAACCTACATAAAGGTAGAAAAAGAAAACATACAAAAAACAGAGAAGAAACAAAAAATGAGCAATAAAATGGCAGACTTAAGCCCCAAAACAGAAATAGTTGCATTAAACATAAAATACAGCCTAAATACACCAATTAAAATAGATTGAATTATTTTAAAATTATTGAACTACGTTGTGAAGTGAATTGTATATGTTCACAAACTCACTTCAAATATAACATATATAACTTGAAAATAACAGAATGAAAAAAGACATATAATACAAGCATTAATCAAAGGAAAGTAGGAGTAACTGTTAATATCAGATAAAGTAGACTTCAGAACAAATATATGTAATACATATGTGTGTACAGACTCGTATTCACACACACGTGTGTTTACATATATGGAAATGAGAGGGCCATTATACACTGATAAAAAGGCCAATACACCAGGAAGACATGGCAATCCTAAGTGTATACATATACCAAATAACAGAGCTGCAAGTTATAAGAAACAAACATCAACAGAACTGAAAGAATAAACAAATGCACAAATATAGTTGGAGATTTTAACATCTCTATCCCCAAAATTGATAGAACACCTACACAGAAGATTAGCAAGGATGTAGAAGAAATCTATATTATTACCAGCCAAAATATCTAGCCAAAATATCTAATTGACAATTATAAGACAGTTGGACCAACAATAACAGAATCGACAATCTTTTCAAGTACTCCTGGAATACATCCCAAGATAGCCCATGACCTGAGCCATAATCAAGCCTTATACAGAATGTGTATTTTCACCACAGTAAAACCAAAGTGCATATCAATAGCAGAAAAATAATAGAATAATCTCCAGACCCTTGTGTCTTAGTTGTTTAGCATTGTTATAAAGGAATACCTGAGGCTGAGTAATTTATAAAGAAACAAAATGTATTTGTCTTGTGATTCTGCTGGCTGTCCATGAAACATGGTGCCAACGTCTGCTTTGGGCAAGGGCTTTAGGCATCTTCCAATCTTGGTGAAGGCAAAGAGGAGCCAGTATGTGTAGAGATCACGTAGCAGAGTGGAAGCAAGTGAAACTCGGGGGGGGGGGGGGTTCCAGGCTCTTTTTCAGAATCAGCTCTCACAGAAACTAACAGAGCTAAATTACCGTGACACCAAGCCATTCATAAGTAACCTGACCCATGACCCCAATACCTTCCATCAGGTCCCACCTGCAACATTGCAAATCAGATATTGCCATGAAGTTTGGGGGGGAGAAACATCCAAGCTATAACAACTTAGAAACTAAAAATAAACTTCTAAGTAATCAGTGGGCCAATAAAGAAGTCCCAAGATAATTTTTAAAAATTACATTAAGCTAAATGAAAAGAAAAATATATATAGCAAAATTTCTGAGACACAACTAAAAAATTTTGAGACGGAAATGTATAATTACTAAATGGCCACTCATTATTAGAAAAAAGAAAAAATTCAAATAGAGCTCTCAAGTGTCTCTTCAAAAAAAATAAACACAAAACACTCAGAAGAATGAAAATATATATAATAGCAAAAATCAGACCAGTGTGGTGGCATGTGCCTGTAATCCTAGCTACTCAGGAGTTTGAGACAGGAGGATCATTTGAGTCCAGGAGTTTAAGGTTATAGTGCACTATAATTGTGCCTATTAGTAGCCACTCCACTCCATCCTGGAAAACATAGCAAGATCCCATCTTAAAATAATCATACTCATAATCATAACAAAGAAGTGCAAATTTATGTATTAATTCTAAAATGTAACTCTTTTTGAAAAAAGAAATCAATGAAGTTGAAAGAAAAAGAGTAAAGGGATGTAACAAAGTTCCTTTGATTTCTTAAAGAGATAGATGAAATTTACAAAACTCTATAGCAAGAATGACAAAGAAAAATGTAAGACAAAAACTGCCAACATTGAGAATAAGACATAAGCTATCGTTATAGACTTGGGAGGCATAAAAAATATATATTAATAAATACTGTGAACAACTCTATGCTCATAAATTCAACAACTTACATGACTAGATTAGTTATTTAAAGAATCCATCACAAATCATCCAATAGAAAACATAGCCTTTGCTAAAAACTGCATTGGAACAAATGAACATCGAAAGGCACAAAATGTATGTTGACCTGCCTCACACTTTACACAAAAATGATCAGAGAATGAAACAAAAAATGTTGAACTGTAAAACAATTAGAAATGTATAGGATAAGAGGCCTGGCATGGTGGCTCACACCTATAATCCCAGCACTTTGGGAGGCTGAGGCCAGCAGATCACTTGAAGTCACAGGAGTTCGTGACCAGCCTGGCCAACATGATGAAACCCCTTCTCTACTAAAAATACAAAAATTAGCCAGTGAGGTGGTGTGCACCTGTAATCCCAGCTACTCGGTAGGCTAAGGCAGGAGAATCCCTGGTGAAGTAGGTCATCTTTGCCTTGTTCTTGATTTCAGGAAGTATGTGTCCATTTTATCTTTAAGTAAGTTTGATATTATTGGTAACTGTTCTGTACTAAGTTGAGAAAATTTCTCTTTATTCCTAGTTTGCTGTGAGTTTTATCACAAATGGATGTTAGATTGTGTAAAATGCTTTTCCTGCATCTATTAATATAATCAGATTTTCTTCTCTGCCTCTTAATATGTGCTGGATTAACAGGCTGAGAAGAAAATGAAATGGATTTTTCAGTGTTGAACCAGCCTTATGTATTTAGAAAAAAACCTCAGTTGATCATGAGTATCATGCATTTCATACATAGTTGGATTCAATTGCTAACATTTTGTTGAAGAATTTTGCGTTTACATTCATGAGAAATCTTAGTCTGATTTTCTTATAGTATCTTTATCCTGTTTTAGTAATAGAGTAATAAAGGCCTCAAAACCAGTTAGGGTCTATTTCTTTGCTTCTGCTTAGATGAATTGATTTTTGGATAATTGGTATGATTTCTTTTCTTTTTTTTTTTTTTTTT
>NW_016107587.1:707378-734536 GCF_001604975.1 Cebus imitator | reverse complement strand
TTTTTTTTTGAGACGGAGTCTCACTCTGACACCAGGCTGGAGTGCAGTCGCTCAATCTTGGCCCAATGCAACCTCTGCCTCTAGGTTCAAGTGCTTCTTTGGCCTCAGCCTCCCAAGTAGCTGGGACTACAAGAGGGCACCACCAGGCCTGGCTAATTTTTGTATTTTTTAGTAGAGACAGGGTTTCACCATGTTGGTTAGGATGGTCTCAATCTCTTGATCTCGTGATCTGCCCTCCTCGGCCTCCCAAAGTGCTGGGATTACAGGCATGAACCACTACACCCGGCCGGTATGATTTCTTTTGTAGACATTTGATAGACTTCACCAGTCAGACAATCTCGGATTGATGCTTTCTTCACTGGAAAGTTATTAATTGTTGATTAATATTTAATACATATGGACTGATTCAGATTATCTATTTCACCTTATGTAAATTTTTGGTTTGCACCTTTTCAAGGAATTACCACCATTTAATCTAAGTTTTTGAATATGTGGGCACAGTCCCTCATAATAGTCCTCTATTATCACTTTGATTCTTTTGAGATCACCAGTCTTTTATTTCATTTCTGATAATAGCAATTTGTGTCTTCTCTCTGTTTCTTGACTAGACTGTCTGAAGTTCTATTACTTTTATTAATATTTGCAAAGAACTAATTATTGGTATTGGTGATATTTTCTATGGTTTTCTTGTTTTCAACTTGATTGACTACTATTCTTTTTTGTATCTCTTTAGCATGCTTTAGGCTTAAGTTGCTTTTTTTTCCTTAAATTTCTCAAATGGAAGCTTAGGTTATTGCTTTAAGATCTTCCTTTTTCTAATACATAGTTTTATTGCCATATATTATCCTCTAAGCACTAGTGGATACGTCTGACAAATTTTAATAAGTTAGATTTCCAATTATGTAGTTTACAATATGTTTTATCTTTTCCTAGGACTTCTCCTTTGACCAATGTGTTATTTTGACATGTGCTGTTTAATCTTAAAATATTTGGGAAATTTCCAACTATCTTTTCGTTATTGATTAAAAAAATTGGGCCGGGCGCGGTGGCTCAAGCCTGTAATCCCAGCACTTTGGGAGGCCGAGGCGGGTGGATCACGAGGTCAAGAGATCGAGACCATCCTGGTCAACATGGTGAAACCCCGTCTTTACTAAAAATACAAAAAATTATCTGGGCATGGTGGTGGGTGCCTGTAATCCCAGCTACTCAGGAGGCTGAGGCAGGAGAATAACTTGAACCCAGAGGCGGATGTTGTGGTGAGCCAAGATCGCGCCGTTGCACTCCAGCCTGGGTAACATGAGTGAAACTCCGTCTCAAAAAAAAAAAAAAAAAAAAAATTGTGCTTTTGTAATATACTCTGAATTATTTATATGGATTTTATTGCCTAGAATATGATGTATTTTGGTGGCATTCCAGATGAATTTTATAAAAATGTATATTTTGGGGATGTTCGGTAATTTATCCTATAAATGTCAATTAGACCCGGTTGATTTTCATTGCTGTTCAACTATATCCATATTGATGTACTGTTAGCTGAATATGTCAATTATTCATAAAGGGATGCTGAAGTCGCCAATGACATTTGAGGATTTGTTTATTTGTCCTGCATTTTTAAGTGTTTTTATTTGTTTGTTTGTTTTTGCCCCACACATTGTGATTCTCTGTTCACATATAATTTGAAATTAGGAAATGCAGTGACTCCAAATTTACTTTTCTTTCTAGTGATTGGTTTGGCTATTTGTAGTCATTTGTGGTTACATATAAATTTTAAAATTTATTTTTTTACTTCTGTGAAAAATGCCATTGGAATTTTGGTAGGGATTGTATTGAATCTTTAGATTGTTTTAAGTGGTATATACAATTTAATAACATTAATTTCTTTGATTTATGTATGTAACATACCTTTCCACTTAATTGCATCTTCTTCACATTCTTTTACCAATATGCTATACTTTTTTATGTACATATCTTTCACTTTCTTGATTAAAATTATTCCTACATGTTTTATTCCTTTTGATACTATCTTAAATGGGACTTAAATTTTTTTCTCAGATAGATGGTTATTGATGTAAAGAAATGCAATTGATTTTTGTGTATTGATTTTATATCCTGCTATCTTCTAAACTCATTTATTAATTATAATAGGGAGATTTTTTTGGTGGTGTCTTTAGGGTTTTTTATATACAGGATCATGTCATCTTCAAATACAGATAATTTTACTGTCTTCTCTGCAACTTAGACACTTTTTCTTTCTTTCTTTCATCTGATTGCTCTTGGTAGAACTTCTAGAACTATGCTCATAGAGCGGGCATCTTTGCATTGAACCATATTGTAGAGAAGCGGGGATATTTCCCCATTAATCATAATATTAGCTTTGAGATTTTCATAAATAGGCTTTATTTGTTGAGAAAATATTCTTCTGTACATATTTTTAATTAAACTTTGTGAAAGGCTTTTTCTGCACTTAGTGAGGTGATCATGTGTATTCTTCATTCTGTTAATGTGGTTTATCACATTAGCTGATTTACATATGTTAAACCAACATTACATTCAGGGAATAATCCCACTTGATCATGAATATTATATTTTTTGTGTGTTGTTGAATTATATTTGTTAACATCTTCTTTTTAAAAAAATGGATGGTTTAACATGCTTTATTGCCATAATAGGGGGAACAATTACTTCAAGAAATCCTAAAATTCTCATGAATTCCTTTCCTTGGCCAGTGGCTGGGATGGACTTCAGACTTTTTTTTTTATTGTACTTTGGGCTCTGGGGTACATGTGTACATCCTGCATCCTGCAGCATTGTTGCAAAGGTACATACATGACATGGTGGTTTTCTGTCTCCATCCCACCCTGCCCCCGTCACCTATATCGGGCATTATCCCTCCCCATCCTCCCCACCCACCCCCTGTCTCTCTCTTCCCCTCCCCTCCCCTCCACCCCCCACCTAGCCCAGTGAGTTGTTCTTTTCTCTGTGCCCAACTGTTCTCATTTTTCATCGCCCGCCTATGAGTGAACACATGCTGTGTTTGGTTTTCTGTTCTTGTGTCAGTTTGCTGAGAATGATGGTTTCTAAATTCATCCATGTCTCTACAAAGGACACAAACTAGTCATTTTTATGGCTGTAGAGTATTCCATGGTGTATATGTGCCACATTTTGCTAGCATTTTTTAAGGCCTTTATCTGCATCTGGGTTCATCATCAATGTTCTAGACTTGATATCAGGGTAATGATGGACTCATAAAATGAGTTTAGAGGTATTCCATCAACTTCTAGTTTTTGGAACTGTTTGAAAAGAATTGATACTGATTCTTTTGAATGGAATTAAATCATGTAAAGCCAGTTAGTCCTAGGTGGTGGCGGCTTCCTCCCCTCCTTCTTCCTCCCCTCCTTCCTCTTCCTCTCCGTTTTCCTCTCCTCCTCCTTCTCTTCCTCCTCCTTATTCTTCTGCTTCATCTTCTTCTTCCTTCTTCTTCCTTCTTTATTCTTTTTTGAGATAGGGTCTCATTCTGTCACCTAGGCTAGAGTGCAGTGGCATGATAATTCCTCACTGCAGCTTCAACTTCCCAGGCTCACGTGATGCTCCCATCTCAGCCTCCTGAGTAGCTAGGACTGCAGGTGCCTGCTACCATGCCAGGCTAATTTTTATATATTTTGTAGATACGGGGTTTTGCCATGTTGCCCAGGTTTATTTTAAACTCCTGGGCTCCAGGGATCTGCTCCCATCAGCCTCCTAAAGTTCTAGGATTACAGGCATGAACCACCACACCTGGCTGTCCTGGACTTTTCTTTGTTAAACGGTTTTTATTACTACTCCAATCTCTTTATTTGTAATTGGTCTGTTGAGGCTATTTATTTTTTCTAGATTTAGCTGTGGCATATTGTATGTTTCTAGGAATTTATTTGTTTCTTCCAGATTGTTCATTTTGTTGGCACAAAATTGTTGATAATTTTGTCTTGTTATCCTTTTTAATGTGAGGCATCATTGGAATGTCTTCTCTTTCATTTCTGATTTTATTTGAATCTTCTCTCTTTTTCCTTAGCTACTCTAGCTAAGGATTTGCCAATTTTGTTTATTTTTTTGCCAACAAACCATGTCTTAGTTTTGTTGATTTCTCAATAGTTGTTTAATTCTCTATTTGATTTATTTCTGCTCTACTATTTATTATTCCCTTCCTTCTGCTTTCAGCTTACTTTTTTCTTTATTTTCTAGTTTCTTGAGCTGTAAAGTAAAATTGTTTATTCAAAATCTTTCTTCTTGCTTAACATAGGCATTTATTGCTATAAACTTCCCTTTTTTCATGCATTTGCTGTATCCCATCAATTTTAGTGCTCTGTGATCTTGTTTTAACTCATCTTAAGATATTTTTTAAATTCACTTTTGATTTTTTCTTTGGCCAGTGTTTGTTCAATAGTGCGTTATTCAGTTTCCACATATTTGTAAGTTTTTGTTTTCTCATGGTTATTGTATTTTAGTTTCATTCCATTGTGTCTGAAAAATGTACCTAGTATGATATTAATATTCTTAAATTTGTTGACCAAACATATGATCTTTTTTGACCTAATATGTGACCTATCTTGGAGAATGTTTCATGTGTGCTTGAGAAGAAAGTATACTCAGTTGCTGCTGGATGAAATGTTGTATGGATGTCTGTTAAGGCCATTTGGTCCTTAGTGTTGTTCAAGTCCATCCTTTTTGCATTAATTTTCTATCTAGAAGCTGGGTTCAATGGCTCATGTCTGTAATCCGAGCACTTTGGGAGGCTGAGGCGGGCAGATCACCTGAGGTCGAGTTCGAGACCAGCCTGACTGACCAACATGGAGAAACTTCATCTCTACTGAAAATACAAAATTAGTCAGGTGTGGTGGCGCATGCCTGTAATCGCAACTACTTGGGAAGCTGAGGCAGTAGAATTGCTTGAACCCAGGAGGCAGAGGTTGCAGTGAGCCAAGATTGCACCATTGCACTCCAGCCTGTGCAAGGAGAGCTAAACTCCATCTCAAAACAAAAAAATTCTATCTGGATGTTTTGTTTAGTATAGAAATTGGAGTATTGAAGTCCTCTGCTGTTAGTCTATTGCTGTAAATTTTTTCTTTCATATTTATCAATATTCGCTTTGCATATTTAGGTTGTGATGTGTGCACATACGTGTGTGTGTGTATATATAAAACTTAACAATTGTTGTAACTTCCTGTAGAGTTGACCAATATTTTATTATGTAATGATCTTCTTTGTCTCTGGCAGTGTAAATTAGTTCAACCATTGTGGAAGACAATGTGGCGATTCCTCAAGGATCTAGAACAGAAATTCCATTTGACCCAGCAATCCCATCAGCAATCCCATTACTGGGTATACACCCAAAGGATTATAAATCATTCTATTACAAAGACATATGAACATGTATTTAATAGTGTTTATTGTGGCACCATTACAATAGCAAAAACTTGAAACCAACCCAAATGCCCATCAGTGATAGACTAGGTAAAGAAAATGTGGCACACATACACCGTGGAATGCTATGCAGCCATAAAAAGAATGAATTCATGTCCTTGGCAGGGACGTAGATGATGCTGGAAACCATCAGCAGCAGCAACAGACTAACACAGGAACAGAAGCCAAACACTGCATGTTCTCACCCATAAGTGGAAGTTGAACAATGAGAACACATGGACACAGGGAGGGGAACATCACATACTGAGGCCTGTCAGGGGGTGAGGGGCAAGGGAAGGGAGAGCATTAGGTCAAATACCTAATGCATGTGGAACTTAAAACCTAGATGATGGGTTGATAGGCACAGCAAACCACCTTGACGCACATATACCTATGTAACCAACTTGCATGTTCTGCATATGTATCCCAGAACTTAGAGTATAATTTTAAAAAAAGAGAGAGAGGGAGGGAGAGAGAGCGTAGTTTCTTAAAGTCGACTTTGTCTGATGTAAGTGTAACTCTTCCTGCTTTATTTTGGTTACCATTTGCATGAAATATGTTTAACCATTCCTTGACTTTCAGCTTGTGTGTGTCCTTGAATGAATAATGAGTTTCTTTAAAACAGCATATAGTTGGATCTTGATTTTTATAAATTCATTTAGCCTCTGTTGTTTTTATTGGGGAGTTAGTCCAATTACATTTAAATAACTATTGCTAAGAAGTAATTTAATATTGTCAATTTGTTCATGGTTTTCTGTTTGTCTTGTAGTTCTTTTGCCACTCATTTTCTCACGCTGTCTCCTTTGTCTTTCGTTTTTTAATTAATTGGTCTCATTCCTTATTCTTTTTTTCTCTTGATAGCTTCATATGATTTTTCTTTCTGGTTACTAAGCGGCTTGCATAACATATAACATAAAATATAGTTATAACTGTCTTTTTTTTTAGCAGATAATATCCACCTTCCCATGCATGCAAGAATTCTCTTTATACCTTTTCTCCCCCTACAGTGTAAGTTATTGATGTCACAATTTATAACTAGCCATATGCTGAATCTATTAAAATAATTCTTAATAATTGCTTTTAGTACTTTTATCTTTTGACTTTTATAATAGGATTACAATTTACTAACCATTATTACAGTACTATTCTTTTTTGTCTGTCTAATTACCTTTGCCAATTTGTTTCATACTTTCTTATTTATTTGGTACATATTTTTCTGTTTCTTTATCCTTCTTGACACTTTGTATTAGTTTCTGTACGTTAGGTAAGACAACTGCCTCTCTCAGTCTTACCAGTCTGGACCAATGTCAGAGATGGATCTTATCAGTGAAACCAGCAAGAAATTGCAGGTGCCACTCAAAACTTTTTGAGTTGTCCAAACCACTGTCTTTACAATTAGAAAGTCCTAGGAAATTAGGATGTGTTAAGTCTTATTGGTGCCCCCAAGACATGTGGGTTAAAGCTCTGTTCTTAAAGGTGCAGCTGGAATGGTTGGGGTGATAGATGAATGTTCTACTTTTTTCTATTGGGAAAATGATGAGAGCTATAGTTTACCATTTGTTCTGCACTTTACCTTCTTGAGCTGAATTATGAGTGTATCTTTAATGTTTTATAGAGATTGTAAAAATAATTTATAAGACATTTTTAATCTGACAGTTCCAGCATCGGAGTCACTGTTATGTTTATTGTTTCTTCCCTTGAAAACTAGTCACGTTCTCTAGTTCTTTTGATATTCAGACATTTTAGAATGCATTCAGGATATTGGTAAATACTGTAGATAACATTGAAGCATTCATTTAGCAGAGAGTATACTGGCTTAAAATTAGATCATAGTTCTGTCTTGCCTTCTGCAGGTGCTGATATGAGTTTCAGTTCAGTTCCCTAAACATTCACTATACTTGTTTCGGTCTACCATGTGCATGCATGCATCAGCAGTTATATTGAAACTTAGGTAGATAGTTAAAATCTCAGTTCTGTGCTATAAGCTTTTGATATGTTGCTTGGAGTTTGCCCAAAAATATGTAGTTCATGAGTTGAGTTCATAAGCTGAGCCTTATGGCAGTTTATACACAAAATCTGAAGATTAAAAAAAAATTCTTTCTCTAATGTGAAGTGCTTCCTTTTCCTTTTCTTATTCTGGTGATAAAAATGAATTTAGTTTTAGAAATTTAGCCATGTGTACTATCCT
This sequence comes from Cebus imitator, assembly GCF_001604975.1. Taxonomy (NCBI): domain Eukaryota; kingdom Metazoa; phylum Chordata; class Mammalia; order Primates; family Cebidae; genus Cebus; species Cebus imitator. The sequence goes on along the minus strand of NW_016107587.1, from coordinate 726,912 downwards.
GATGCTCAGCAAACAGGGTCTATCCTCAAGGAAAAGACACAAGACAGGAAACTATTCAGGTTGCTTTCTCAAGTTTAAACTCCCATCTGTAATCTGCCTGCATTTGTCTGCCTTGCAGTGTCTTCAGGGAGTTGTTTACTGTATTCTATTTAGGGGTTTTAGTTAAGGTCGGTGGGCAGTGTGGCCACAGTAGAACTAAAATCTTCCATTGCTTTTTATTGTTATTTCTACTTATTTGATGAGATTTTCTTTTTATTCATTGTGAAAATATTTCATTTTTTATGAGAATAGTTATATCAACCACTGTAAAATCCTTGTCAGCTAATTCTAATAACTGCTTCGTCTTGAGGTCACACTTGTTTGATTTTCTTTTCCTTTGAGAATGTATTCCATTTTCTTTGGTTTCCTGTGTTAGACAATTTCGAATTGTATTCTAGCTGTCATGAATGCTAATTTGTAAAGATTTTAAAATCTGGTATTTTTATTCAATGGCTGCTTTTTTTTCCTTTTGTGTGAACAGTCAATTAACTTGGTCTAGTTTGTAATGCAATTCTATTTATTGGGTGGCAACTTGAGTCTCAGTTCTGAATTTTTGTCCATAAGCAACTTTCTTTGAGTCTTTTTCTTATACCCATGGTTCAGTGATCAGTCATATATGTGGGTAGAATAAATTTGTGAATTCCTTCTTGGCTCTTTCTCCTCTGAGCTTCCTTCACTCTTTGATTCCCCGGTATTAGTTTGCTGGTCTCTCAGCTGCAAAGACTATGAGATTTTAAAAAATGATTTATCCTGCCCCTATTCTACACATCGTGCCCCTGGTTTACACCTAAAACTTCAAAAGAGAAACATACACTGTACAGGTTGACTTCCCTCTCTTACAGGGTTCTCCCAAGCAGATTCTGTTTACTCCCATTCACACTGCATTTTCTGCAAGTACTTGCTATTATATTGCATCTAGAATTCTAATTGTTTTCTACAGGCAAAAAAAAAACAAAAAAAAAACAAAACGAGTGGAGGTTGTAATCCATTGTTATAGTCAAAAGCAATACAAGCATTAATTCACAGTAGCAAACATATGGAATCAACCTATGAGCTCATCATTGGATGAACTGATGTAGAAAATATGGTACGTATACATAGTGGAATACTATTTGGTTCTAAAAAAGAATAAAATCATGTCATTTGAAGCAACACAGATGGACATGGTGGCCATTATGTTTGGTGAAAAAGGCAGGCACAGAGGAACAAATACCACATGTTCTCATTCACATATGGTGACTAAATAGTTGATGTTATAGACACAGAGAATAGAATAATATATATCAAAATCTGAGAAGTGTGAGGGGGGTGTAGATGAAGAAAGGCTGATTATGGGTACAAACATACAGTTAGATAGAAAAAATAAGACCCAATATTGGATAGTGGACTACGATGACTATACTTAGCAGCAATATTATGTCTATTTCAAAGTAACTAGAAGAAAGGACTTTAAATAATGCCATCACATAAAATGATAAGCACTCAAGGTGATCGATAACTCCAAAAAATAATTTTTAAAAGGCTAAAAATTATAGCTAAAATACACGAGTAAAAATTGTGAGGCATTATCAGAGAAAGTATTCTAGTGACCTTATATTGTTTAGGAAAATGAAAAAGATACTGAGTTTTTTATTAATATCCAAGTTAAATACTATGGTAAATATAAAAGCAATAGAAGTAGAGTGGGCTTATCTGGTCACCAGATTCTTTTTTATGGTTATTACTGAGTCTATAAAAGTAATCCAACTATAAAACAACAACAAATAAAACAAAAAAACAAACATTGTGAAGCTGATAAACGAAGAGTGATTTGGAAAAATACTTTGAAAATTTTAATGCTCAAAAAAATTGTTTATTCTTAATATTTTTTGTTATTGTTATTCAGTTGTATTTTTATTAAATTCTGATCAGTGAATACAATTTACCTGATCACCCCTTGTGTAATTTATGCATATTATTTTTTTGACCCAAAGATACTTTTTATAATTATCCCATGTAAGTTTAAAAAGAAACTGCGTATTCATAAATACCATGTTCTCTCTCAGTGTCTGTTACTTGTCTGTGTATCTATGTATCTATCATACTTATTAAGTTTGTGAATTATATATTATGCATCCCATATTTTTGTTAATATATGTGAATTTCAAATGCCTGAAACACATTTTATTGTAGTTTCATACTACAAATGTGGATATATATTTCTCTATTGCATTTTATTGTTGAATCTATGTTGTGTTGTTAATAAAAGTTTATGGTTGTCATGTCTTTTTCCGTGGGTTTTTAATATTGTTGCCATATAATGTTTGTCTCCTAAATACTTAATTTTATCTGATAATGATGTTACCAACTATTTTTTTATTGCTTTTCTTTCTTTCTTTTTTTTTTTCTTAGTCTCACTCTGTTGCTCAGGCTGGAGTACAGTGGCACGATCTTGGCTCACTCTCTGTCTCTCGGGCTCAAGCAATTCTCATGCCTCAGCCTCCCAAGTAACTGGGATTACGTATGTGCACCACCATGCCCAGCTAATTTTTTCTATTTTTAGTAGAGATGGGGTTTCACTGTTTTGGCAAGGCTGGTCCCAAACTCCTGGCCTCAAGTGATCTGTCTGCCTCAGCTTCCTAAAGTATTGGGATTACAGGTGTGAGCTATTGCTCCCGGCCTCTATTTCTTTATTTTGATCTTTGGTTGTTATAGTCTTTTAGATAACTGTTTATAAATATATATGTTATTATAAACACATCTGATCCATTTTTAAAATTTTAATTTTTATGCAAAAATATTAAATGTGTCCCAACCTAGAGAAGAGTATATTATGACATATAAGCAATCACCAACTATCAAAATTATCTCCATTTAACCACATTTGTTCATCTATCGCCTTCACTGTAGTTACTGAGATTTTATAGAAAATTCATGAACCTATGCCATTTCAATACTACGTAATTCAATTTACACATCCTAAAATTAATTTTTACGTAATTACAATGTCATAATTATATCTACAAAATTTAATGAGAATCTATTTTTGTCATATGATAGTCATTATCAAAATTTTTTTAATCAACTGATATCCAAACATTTCCCATGGGCTAAATGTTCCTTTTTACAATTTGGCTGTTTAAAATAGGGCCTAAACAAACACATACCTTGTTCTGGATGTTGTGTTCCTGGTATCAATTTTCTGCAGTGGTCTCTCCTCCATTATTTTCACTCTTGTTTGTTTTTTCTATGCCAATTACCCGTTGGAGCAATTTGATTAGTTACCTTGTAACATATAGTAGATTCTCCATTCATCAGGTTTTTCTTCTCCCCTCATTGTAATTTAACTTGTACCTTTACCATACCTCCTTTCTACCCATATTTTCTGATAATAAAATGTATCCCTAGAAACTTGATATTTGGGTGCTACCTATTTTCAGCAAAGCTATTTCACACATGATGTTTTGTACTCCAGCAGGGCAGCACATAATGTCTGTGGCTGCCCGTCTCTTAGTGATCAGTGATTCAGACAGCAACAGTTGAATGCCTTTGTTTCAGGTATTCCTTTGCCCCATCAGCTAATAATGTCATCCACTGGTGTTTTTGTCTGAATCAAATAGTTCAAGTTATTAGTTATTTTCTAATTCTCTCTTCCCTTCTGTAATTACTCATTCCTTGGTGAAAAAGATATTTTTCTCAGACAATGGGACTATAGCTGCTTCTTGACTTACAATGGGATTACTTCCCAAGAAATTTATCGTAAGTCAAAAAATCATAACTTGAAAATTCGTTAATACCATGATATATCTGCTGTAAAATCAAAAAATTGTAAGTCAAACCATTGTAAGTTGACAGCCATTTGTATTTGACTTATTTATAATGCAGTTTATATATTATTGGGGAAATAAATGACTATTTTTCAATGGTAATATTTGCTAATGATGATACTTGCTAATTATTTTCAATCGTGATCAATGATAATTTTTGTTTTGTTTTTATTTTTGTCAGTGTTAGTTCTGTTTTATAGAATCATCATAAACTCACGAGGTGTTATATATTCAGTGCATTTCAATCAATAGTACCTTTTGTTTGTGGTTCCAAGTGCTCTGTCTTTGTCCTATATGCCAAATAGGCTGCTGTGATTTGTTTACGTGAACTCATTGACTTGATTTTCTTTCTGACACAACAAATATTCCAGGTATATCTTGTACATCTACCTGATGTCAAATAAACTATTCCACTAAGAAGTTCTATTTCCTTTCAGTGGCTGATAATATTTACAGAGAGCAACCTAGGAACTAGGGATACATATTGGTGCTAGGTTGTCTTTCCTCTTAAGACACTTCAGAGTATAGAATTGAGATATGCACATAATTCGAACCAAAATAATAATAATTTAATAATAATATTTTGACTCAAATTAAAATTTTTTGTTTTATACTTACACTGTCTTTTCTTTCACATAAAATATCCTGGCTGCTAAGAACATTATTCTAATTTTATTAGCTTTATTTTTTGGAGTATATTAAATGTTTTTAAATAATACACTTTATTTTGCCCAGACGCAGTGGCTCATGTCTGTAACTCCAACACTTTGGGAGGCCTACATGGGACGATCACAAGGTCAAGAGATCGAGACCGTCCTTGCCAACATGGTGAAACCGTGTCTCTACTAAAGATACAAAAATTACCCAGGCATGGTGGCACACGACTGTAGTCCCAGCTTCTTGGAAGGCTGAGGGAGAAGAAGTGCTTGAACCTGAAAGGTGAAGGTTGCAGTGAGCCGAGATCACGCTATTGCACCCCAGCCTGAGTGACAAAGCAAGCCTCCATCTCAAAAACAAATAATAATAATAATACTTTATTTTTCTTCACCTTAAGGCTTCTGAGGAAGCTTTTTATGTCTTTGCCTTTCAATTTCACCTAGATTTTCTGCAGGCAGAAATAATATTTTTCTAATTTTTTTAATACAAATTAGATGCAGAGGTGTGCCTTTCAAAAATTTGTTTTTTATTTACATATAAGAAAGAATAGCATCATGCTTTTCTTTACTCACAAAATATTTGGGGGTCACTTCAAATCAGTATGTACTAAAGTCCTTCATTACCTTTTCACAGTTGCATTGAACTTCATTTCATAGATTTAACATAATTTATTCAATAAGCCTCCAATTCGTGGTTATTTTAAATTGCTATTTCAAGCAAAGCCTTAGCAGATGAGCTTAAAGAAATGAAACTTTCTACCTGGCATAGATTTCTAGACATGAATTGCTATATAAAAAAACAAGTGCACATTGAATTTTGCTAAATATTTCCAAACTGCCAAAGTGTTCTCAACAGTATGTTTCTGATTTTTCATTCCCATTAGAAATTGTAGACTTATGTCTTCAAATTCTTACCAGAAAATGCTGCTGAGATTTAGTTTTTGATCATATAAAAGATGAAAAAATGGTAACTTATGTAGTTTAAATTTATATTTCTTTTTGACTGAGGAAACACATCTTTTTATTGAAAAATTGGTATTTTTCTAAATTAATAGGCTTTATTTTTTTAGAGCAGTTAAAGAATTATAGAAAAATTGAGCATAAAGTAGAGAGATATTTTCCTCTTTCCTCACCATATACACATAGTTTCTCGCTTAATACCTGGGATTATTGCAGTACATTTACTGCAATAGATTACAAACACTGATATATTACTATTGACTTAAGGCCATAGTTCAACACATACATATTCCATTTTTAAAATTTTTATTGTGACTAGCTTGATTTAAATCAAATCAATACAAAATACATTTTGAATGTTGCTGGGGGCAAAAAAGAGATAGGCAGTCACTTCCAAAGCAAAAAAAAGTTTAAAAGACACGTTTCCAGGAAGACAATACATTGTACATGTTAATAAGCTGTGGAAGGCTAAAGCAAATAGTGATTTAAAATATGATCTTAAAATTGAAAATTACAAGGGCAGCAGCTTTCACCTGGAGGCCTTGATTTGTAATTAAAATGATTCCCCTCACGAGTCACTTCACATGGCATGCTACACAAATTGGATACCAACAGAGATATACTTATTTAAACACAGCTGATGATTTTCTAGAGACTCTCCAAAGCAATACATGATGTATGGCTGATTATCCATATGTAAAAATCAACTCTTCACCTCAAGGGTTTTCTGATGTCAATGTCTAAGTCATAGGGGGCTGCTCAGCTCATGCTTTGCTTTATTTTACATACTTTCTGTTGTCACATATTCCTAGTGATTTATTGACTTTTACAGTCTCTAAAAACTTTATTCTGAAAATAAAGGTGTCCGGAGCAACTGGAAGAGCAAAGAAAATCTTATTTAGAAGGCATGCCTCAACTAATTTCTTGTAAGATTTCTTCAGATAAGGTACAGATCAACTTAAGCTTACAATCTAAAATTACAAAATGCATAGAGACATGAGGCATAAAGAACAAGGTCCATAAGAAATGATTCCCAATAGAATTAGACCAGTAAAGAATTCAGAATATGGAATTATGAGATAGACAATATAAATCAGGTGAGTTTATATTTTTAAAATAATAAAATAGGAAGTAAAATACATAAAAGAAGTACAATAATATGTTAAGAATGACTGCATCCCTTTTCAAAGTCATTGCATGAAAAGCTCACCCAAGATCACCCAAGATCATTTGCTTTAGCAAATGTACCTATGTCTACATTGTCTATTGTTTTATTGGCATCCAGACATTGTAAGAGTACATGTTAAATTGTAAATTTATCTTGGAAGAAATAGTCCCTGCTTACCATGTTATTGAACTTTAATTTTGTTTTATGTTTTCCCTAAGGCTTTAATTATATAGTTCTTCTTTAAATTATTAGATTATAGTTTTAAAATTAAAAGTATATATATATAGAGAAGGAGAGAAAGAAAGAAAGAGAGAGGGAGAGAGAGATGAAAATCAATTACAAGAATTTGGCCCACATGATTATGTAGGCTGAAATGTTCCAGTATCTGCAGTCAGCAAGCTGGAGACCTAGCAGAGTTGATGTTTTGTTCCAGCTTCAGAGTGAAAGCCTGAGAATCAAGAATGTTGGTGTTTTCATTTCAAAAGCAAGAGCCAGAACGTTGAAACTCCAGAAAGGGTAATGATTCAATCTGTAGTCAAAGACTCAAGGAACTCCATATCGTAGCTCAAGCAGTCAGGCAAAAGGACTTCCCTCTTACTCAGCCTTTTTGTCCTATCCAGCTCTTCAATTTTTTCAAAGGAGCCCACACACATTAGGAAAGACAGTCTGCTTTACTCAATCTGTTGACTCAAATGTTAACCTCATCTAGAAACATTCTCACAGAGAAGCCCAACATAATACTTGGAAAAATTGCTGCATATCCTTGGGCTCGGTCAAGCTAACATATAAAATAACTATCACTCTCTTTGAAATAGCCTTACCATTACAGGTATTGATTGACTTACGACCTACGCAACTTACGACCATTCGACTTTACGACCACAATCGCTAGCCACGACTGCTCCGCTGTAGATTTTTGGAAACACTACCACATTTTGATGTGTATCAAGAATATCGCTACTGCCTGGGAGGCTGTGACGACAAAGTGCATGAATGGCATCTGGAAAAATTGTGTTAAGCGCTATGTTAATGATTTTGACAGATTTGACAGTGAACATGAACTTGAAATGATTCGGGGAAAAAATAGTAAAACGCGCTAAAGATCTTTCTTTCGAGTGTGAAATGGAAGATGTCGAAGAGTTGCTAGACAAAGAATCCGGAGAACTTACAAATGAGGAGCTAATCGAACAGGAAGAAGAAAGAGTGGCGGAAGAAGAGAAGCAGGGAAAGAAGAGGAGGAGCCGGAAAGAAAGTTCACCACTAGGGGTTATCAGACGGTTTATCTTTACTGAATAAACTTCTTATATATTTCGAAGCAATGGACCCAAACATCGAACGATTTGCAAGGATTGAACGGATGGCGCACGATGTGTTTCGTTCGTATCGTGAAACTTATGAAGAAAAAAAGAAACATACAATTCACACAAAGCTCACCATGTTTATGAAAAAAACAACTCCGGTAACCCCAACTGCTGCCTCAGATGACGACATCAACGAACCGCAGCCAAGCACCAGCGGCCAATAAAATGTTTCGTACATGTTTATATATATTTTGATGTTTTGCAATTGGGAAAATGTTTCCTATGGTACTTTTTACACCTGTATTTTGTATTTTTGTATGCACTTATATTTTGTAATTTTGTATGTTTTGCAAATATTAAACCAGTTGTACTGGTAATGCAGTGTTTTACTTAAACCTGATGAATGTAAAAATAAGAAAAAAGTACATATAGCCTACTCAACTTACGACTAAATAGTGTTACGACTGGTCTGTTGGAACCAATCGTGGTCGTAAGTCGAGCACTAGCTGTATATGCTTTACCTCATTAATTAATGGGCTGAATTAAAAAATGACTAATGACCATATTAACAAATATATTTTAATTGTAGTTACAGTGACATGATAGTTATAATGAAGAATTTGATAGGAATTGAGTGTTGTCCAACCTAACCCAATTCTCCTCTTCTGCCATAACAATAGAATTAGAGCTGCACAAGTGACTGCATAGTGATTTTATATTCACACACCAGTGAAGTTTGATGTGGCTACTTGACCCAATCATTACTAATGAAATGAAGCTGAAGTGATATCTGTCACTTCCATGCCTGGACCATGAGACAGTGCACTTATACCTCCATTTTCTTTCTCCCTCGTGTGAGCTGTAACATGAATGTATCTGTAACCTGGCTTTGACAAAGAAGGTGAAGTTAGCTTCCTAAGTCAGAAATAAGATTCAAGGAATATAAAATATAGTGCCCTGCCTACCTGCCCTAGATTTTTTTACCTGAGAAAAACAGATAAAATTATTTGCACTTTGGACAAAGAAAAAATAATTTCTCTGTATTTTAAGCTAAGCTATTTACTGTTTGGTTTTTTTCTTATATTTGCTTATTACTTACCATAACACAGAGAGAAATCAGTATTTTTAAGTGAAGGGTGGGGTTGAGATACGCTACCAAAACCTAAGCTATGTAACATAGACCAAAATAAAGCAGTGAATAGAGGTGAAGCAAATATGACAAGATAGTCAGCTAGTGGAACCTGCTGATAAGGATGGAGAAACATTTGAAAGACTATTTTTTAAATATAATTTGGAAGAAGGAATATATGCCTACTTAAAAAGAATGTGGGCTTTGTAACCATATAGTCTCTAGGGGAAACATACCTTCTAATTAACAATCTGTATAATAATCCATAAAGAAACTCCCAGAAGGCAAGGCCAATGTATGTAGCAGACTAGGGACAAGAAGCAGAATGCCAGCATCCAAATGATCAAAACAAGAAAAGCTTCTCAATTCCCAGGTGAGGAGTTACTCAAATTGCTGCTGAGCATAATTTCTTCATTGATAGGAATCCATTATTGCCATATGCCTTTTTGGTAGTGAGGTAGGAGACCAGCAGGACTTGTTTACTGGACATGACTCTGTTGATGGAAGCAGGATCTGGTCAAAGCAGCGTTCAGTGAAGAAGTCAGCTGAAACCAACAGAGGTAATAAGAGGGACCTCTCGTTGCCCTCCCTGCTCATTAGCATACAGATGCTCCCACAGGCACCATGACAGTTTACAAATGTCATGACCACATGTCACGGCAATGGCCCAGAAGTTGCCTCATATGGTTCCAGAAACTCCTCTCCCCTTTTCCAGAAAGTTCAGAATAATCTTCCTCATAATTAGGATACAATTAAAAGTGGGTATAAGTCCAGCTAGCTAGCAGCCCATAGGTGCCAACTCTGGGCACACTGCCTATCTGCCTATGGGTTAGAACTGCTCTGCAAGGAGCAGCACCTGTTCAGTGAAACTTGCTTTCTCTCATCACCAGTTCACCCTTTAGTGAAGCCAAGAAGGCTCCCAGGCCAAGCCCCAATATGGGGGCTCAGTTGCCCTTCATCAGCACTAGCTTCATCCCCTTTATGTCTGCTATCTTATTGCTGAACAGGTCATTTGGGTAAAGGCAAAGGGTCTTGACTTGCCTTAATATTTTATCAGTCCACAGGAGTTGTCAGTGAATCACATTTAGGTTCCACTTCTTTGGGGGAAAGAATGAGTGTATTCTGTTTTGGGAGGATGATGCTCATGAATAATGCAGCTGTCAGAAAAGCCAGCTGTGGTAGAACCTGTTAGTTGTTTACCAGGAAATGTTTTCCCCATCTTTTTCCATAGTTATAGACTCACACCTGGTATAAAAGCAAAATCATTCACTCACAGTACTACTTGCTTAGGAGACATGAAAACTGAGTACTGTGTTTCTTCTTTCCTTAATTAGCATTGCCATGAATGCTTATGCCCCCCACATACTTTACTAGCTCATAGACTTTTCACTTCAGTTAATTACTAAGTGAATTTCTTTACTGGAGTGTGTTCCTTTCATTATTAAGAAAACAAATGCAGTGTTCATCTGTTGTTTATTTCTTATTAGTCTGGAAGTCTCATTAAGATTTTTTTCACCTAGATCACTGGATACTAAGAATGGATATTCAACAGCACCTCAATTCCACCATCCTGAGTTTGCAGCTTTATGTGAAGAAATAAATGAATGTGACAGTCTTTTTTTTTTGTTCTCTGAGTTTTCACTTGGAGTGATACACTAAGTGACTTTGGTGTGATTCTGAGTTATCGGCTAAACTTTGAATACTGGCGAATTATCTGGTTATCTATTGTTTGTAGGCATAATGCTTGTCTTTCCTCCATCACTGGTAAACCCATTTTCTAGGTATAAAGAAAAGCCCCTGTGTTGCTCTGTTGAACCTTTCGACTGTGAACTTGAGTCAGTTAACACTTCCCCTTTATACATGGAGACTCATTGCAATTCCAATTCCTGTATCCATACGGTAGTAGATCAAATTTTTACTACGATCATTTTTAATTACAATGGTCACAAAGGAAAATTGAATTTTCTAAATTTCTCACCTCTCTGGAGTTCTAGAACAAAAGAGAAAAGGTTTTTGTGATTCTACTACGTTGACTTTTTTTTTGTTGGTGAAATATGGAGGGTGTAGTTGTAAGTTTTATTTCAATTAGACTCATCTAAATTCAAGATAAGAAAATCAATTCCATTATAAGACTTCTTAAAAGACAAAAAGCTACCATGCTCATCTATTTAGAGATTAATAAGAATATATAAAATTTAATTTCTAATGCTTTAGATGTCTTGACATATTAAAAATTCTGATTATTTCTTATTTTTATGGTTATCTCTTATGAAACATTTTACTAATTGCTTTTCCAAAATTCAGACACCAAATTCAAAATATTAGAATATTCAAGGTTAATTTTATATTTAAAACATCTTTGAAGTTTTCTCATTGGTCACTGGACAGCCATAAAGCTTTGCTCTTTGTCTAAAAAAAGGAGGCATAATAGAAATCATTGGCATTTTTTGGCATTCTACAAATTTTAGTAGTTCAGCACACTGTAAGAAGGTTTTTTTTAATTCATTCAATTAATATAGAGATATTTAGTGTTCCTGGAAGCAACAATAGCAAAGCAATTTATTATATAAATATATTTCATTGATTATCTGCTGTTTACATTGAGAAAATGCACACCGGCTTTCAACTACACAGGACCAATACAAAGCTGCCCACAGTCTTTCATTTAAAAAAGAATCTGTAACTAGGTTTAATACAGAACAATTCTAATACACTTTAAACAAAGCTTAAAGGCTCTTGAAAATTTGTCAGTATCAAAAATGTCCATAACATAGTGTTAATGGTAATTATGAACTACATTTTTATAAACTGTCATACATTGTAAATTATTGTGGGATAATTTTATTCCCCACTATCTGGCTTTATTTGTTATTACAATAAATTACCCAGAGTCTTAGCTCCACAGATAGTTTCCAATTTTTTATGCTAAATTGAAGGTTCTTGATACAACTCCTGAACAGCAAAACAAAAACCTAAATAATGATCTATTTCATATACTTCTTTCTATATTTTTGCTTCTTATTTTAGAACAATTTTAAACTTATAGAAATGTTTCAACAACAGTACAAATAACCGTTTACTGAGTAATTGAATGTAACTTGTTGACATACCTTATATCACCCCTGCCAAATATCTCAGTGTGCATTTTCTACAAATAAAGACAGTCTCCTAGGTAATCACCATGTAATAATCAATATTAGAAAATGAGCATTGATACAATACTCATTTTTAATTCTTGGACTGACTCGAGTTTTGCCATTTTTCTGAGAAATGTTTTCAAGCAAATATTTCAGCTGAAAATTACAAATTGCATTTAGTTTTGGCCTTTTTGGTCATCTTCAATTCTGAATAATCTATCAATCTTCTTTTACGTCAGACTTTGACACTTTTAAAACTTGTAGTTGGTTATTTTATCCAATGTCCTTCAATTTGTGTTTCCATGATGGTACGTCATATTTAGATTCATTATTTGTCTTTGATAGAAATATTTCAGAAGTGATCCTGTCTTCTCATTAAATTCTCTCCTGTGGAACACAGTTATAATTAAGCATTTTATTTACAATCCCTTGATTAAGGGTCAGCCAGCTTTCTTCACTAAAAGTAATTGATAAGCATTATTTTTCCCTTTTACCTCTTTAATTAATTAATTGTGGTAAGGAACACTTTATTTAGGACTATTGCAATATCTGTCAAGATTATTGGAAGAGGGGAGAAAGACCACGGTCAGCTTAACTATAATACAACAAAGACAGCTGGGGATTTATAGCTAACCAGCAGACTGAAGAAAGTAAATGGATGGAAAACTGCTAAAAGAAACATCAAGGGTAGGGGGAATTTTTGCAAAAAAAAAAAAAAAAAAAAAAAAAAAAAAAAAAAAAAAAAAAAAAAAAAAAAAAAAAAAAAAAAAAAAAAAAAAAAAAAAAAAAAAAAACCCTACTAATAGGATTTGTGATAAAACTGGACTCAACAGATCAAAGACAGAGCCAAAGGATGACACTAAACTGAAAAGAGAGCACAGAGGATCCCATCTAAATTTTGGTCAAGGACAGATGTTTGTCAGTGTTTGTCTTTGTATTTATTCATAGAAATAATTACACATATAGAAATCTCCTGACCGGCAAAATCTGTGATAAAATTTGAGTGTTGGAATATATGCTGATAACAACACATTATTACTCATTCACTAAATTAGTAGTCCACAAGTTCATACTGCTATAGTGTGAACAAAAAAACACATCAAAAAGTTTGAAAAGGAAATGTGTTTCTACATAGTTTCAAAGGAATGCCGCACAATGTACTCACTGTACAAAAAGAAAATGTGTAACTTGAGTGGAGAAAGCTCTTTAATTAAAAAATCACCAGTAATGCAGTAAATCATATGTGCCACCTGTGAAGATGAAAATATTCATCAACACTACAATGGTTAAGTAACTACAGGGGAAATCTTTATAACAGTGAAAATAAATGTAATGCAAAAATTTCAAAAACTGTGTGGATAAAACAAGTCACAAAAGAATACACCCTGATTGATTAGTCGGATTTCACTTTAAAATACTTCAAAAAAGCCTAATTAAATGTTTGAGGTTGGGTTTCATATTTTTAAAATCCTCAAGCATAGCAAGAGGATAATAATGCTGATTTTTAGCATAGTGATAGTCCTTGGGGAACGGAAGGAGAAGGTGGAGTAAATATGAGAATATAGAGGGGGCCAAATGTAGAAGCAATACTTTAGTATTTAAGCAGATTTTTAGTATAGTGATAGTCATTGGAGAAGGGAAGGAGAAGATGGAATAAATATGAGAATACAGAGGAGGTCAAATGTAGTAGTATTTTAGTATGTGAGTTGGCTTGTGGTTTTCATGATGGTGGTTATAGGATTATTTTAACCCATTTATGTGTTTGAAATATACCAGAATATGTTTTTGAAAGATTACTCTAGCTGCTGAATGGATTGTTTGCAATGTGAGTGCAAGCAGGAAGACCAGCTGGAATATTCCAGCAGTAACCCTGCCAAGAGATGATACTGGCTTGAGCTAAAGTGTTGGCAGTGGAGACTGAGAGGAGCACATGGTTAACGTGTGTATTTTGGAAGGTGGAATCAATTGAGTTTGCAGTTGGAATGGTGAATACTGATTAAAGAGGAGATTACAAGATGACTCTAAGATTTTTTTTTTTTTTTAGCTTTGGTAATTAGAGTGTATCATTGGATTTAATTCAGATTGACATGCAAGAGAGAAGAGCTGGCAGAAGTGAAGTTATCAAAAAGGATAGAAGGGTTCCAATTCAGAATACAAGTTGAAGAATTAGCCTTTGATAGATATGAGCAAAATTTCCATGATGTAAAAGACGGGAAAAAAGGAATTGAAACGAATATAGAGAAAACAGCAATGCCAATGGAGAGAAAAGAGAGTTCCCATTTAAAAACATATAGTCAATGAAGTATGAGATGAACTAATCATCTGAAAAAAAGGGAAGAATGTGAGATTTGAAGAAAGAGGAGAAGACAGTGACAAATGATTATTGGATTAAACCGAATCTTTGTGATAATGGTAAAATGAAACTTTCTCCTCTAAGACAATTTCAAGTACAGTGGTTTTCAGTCATGGTTGGGGGTAGGAGGTACCCTGGAGGACAGTGAGACTCTCAGTGAAGACAAAATTACTTACTGTCAACATTACTTTCTTAGCAAACTAAGATGTCAAGTGTTTTTTTCACTCTCTGGTTTTATCATGAGTTAGTAGAGAAGTGTTCCAGAATCATAGTGAGGCATGATTATGTACTTTCTCTGATGACTGAGAGGATGTATAATTCTGTATTTTATTGATTTAATTTCTAATATGATAAATATTGATAGTATTAATGTACTTCAATAAAATCTCTTTTGAGTCCTCAATAATTTCAATAGTAGAAAGCAGTGGGAAGACTAAAAATTTGATCACTATTACTTTAGGCAAATAGTCTTGTTCTCAACACTTTGGAAGAGTTAATTTCTGTAATTTTTTTATGACAACAATATGCTGTCCAAACATGTACTGTCCAAAGCTTGATTTGAAACATATAATGCAGAATTATTACATTTACTCATATGGGATTGCTGTAATAAGCCTCCTCCAAGATTGGTTTTCCCTGCTCCAGCATTCATTTTTTACAAGAGGTCTAAATGGCTATTTCAGCAAACATTTTTATTGGAATTATTCTCTGCTTATACACTTTAGTGTTTTTGACTGCAAGCACTTGAGCATCACCTTGTCTATGATTCTTTATCTGACCAAAATATTTTAAATGGTTAAATCGTTGTCACCACCCACACCTGCAACACTATATATATATGCATATATATATATGTGCACATATATATACATAAATAAAATACAAATGGATAGATTAACATAAAATATATTTATATATAAGTTAAGCGAACATTAGAGTTGCTAGAAAAGTATGTCAGGGATTCAAGGAGAACTACAAGCCACTGCTCAATGAAATAAGAGAGGACACAAACAGATGGAGAAACATTCCATGTTTATGTTTAGGAAGAATCAATATCGTGAAAATGGCCATACTGCCCAAAGTAATTTACAGATTCAATGCTATCCCCATCAAGCTACCAATGACCTTCTTCGCAGAACTGGAAAAAAACACCTTAAACTTCATATGGAACCAAAAGAGAGCCCGCATAGCCAAGTCAATTCTAAGCAAAAAGAACAAAGCGGGGGGCATCACACTACCAGACTTCAAAACTATGCTACAAGGCTATAGTAATCAAAACAGCATGGTACTGGTACCAAAACAGAGATATAGACCAATGGAACAGAACAGAGGTCTCGGAGGCAAGACAACATATCTACAACCATCTGGTCTTTGACAAACCAGACAAAAACAAGCAATGGGGAAAGGATTCCCTGTTCAATAAATGGTGTTGGGAAAGCTGGCTAGCCATGTACAGAAAGCAGAAACTGGACCCCTTCCTGACACCTTACACTAAAATTAACTCCAGATGGATTAAAGACTTAAACATAAGACCTAACACCATAAAAACCCTAGAAGAAAATCTAGGCAAAACCATTCAGGACGTAGGTGCAGGCAAGGACTTCATGACCAAAACATCAAAAGCATTGACAACAAAAGCCAAAATAGACAAATGGGACCTAATCAAACTCCACATCTTCTTCACAGCAAAAGAAACAGTCATTAGAGTGAATCAGCAACCAACAGAATGGGAAAAAATTTTTGTCGTTTACCCATCTGACAAAGGGCTGATATCCAGAATTTACAAAGAACTAAAACAGGTTTACAAGAAAAAAACAAACAAGCCCATTCAAAAGTGTGCAAAGGATATGAACAGATACTTTACAAAACAAGACATACATGAGGCCAACAAACATATGAAAAAATGCTCATCATCACTGGTCATCAGAGAAATGCAAATCAAAACTACATTGAGATACTATCTCATGCCAGTTAGAATGGTGATCATTAAAAAATCCAGAGACAACAGATGCTGGAGAGGATGTGGAGAAGTAGGAACACTTTTACACTGTTGGTGGGAGTGTAAATTAGTTCAACCATTGTGGAAGACACTGTGGAGATTCCTCAAGGATCTAGAAATAGAAATACCATTTGACCCCGCAATCCCATTACTGGGTATATATCCAAAGGATTATAAATCGTTCTACTATAAGGACACGTGCACACGAATGTTCATTGCAGCACTGTTTACAATAGCAAAGACCTGGATCCAACCCAAATGTCCATCGATGATAGACTGGACAGGGAAAATGTGCACATATACACCATGGAATACTATGCAGCCATCAAAAACGATGAGTTCATGTCCTTTGCAGGGACATGGATGAACCTGGAAACCATCATTCTCAGCAAACTGACACAAGAGCAGAAAATCAATCACTGCATGTTCTCACTCATAGGTGGGTGTTGAACAATGAGAACATATGGACACAGGGAGGGGAGCACTACACACTGGGGTCTGTTGGGGGGAAAAAGGAGAGGGACAGTAGGGGGTTGGGAGTTGGGGAGAGATAACATGGGGAGAAATGCCAGATATAGGTGATGGGGAAGAAGGCAGCAAATCACACTGCCATGTGTGTACCTATGCAAAAATCCTGCATGTTCTTCACATGTACCCCAAAACCTAAAATGCAATAAAAAAAAAAAGTATATCAGGGAAAGGGACTAGGAATGCAGGCAATTATGGGTGGATGACAATGGTTTTGCCATTTAAAGTAATTGTATTATATACACACAAATTTTTTGTTTTAATTTTATTATATATAATAAATATGTATATATGTACACATATGTGTCTTACCTATATGCTTGTTCAGTTTATATAATTAAATGAAAACTCCAAGAAGAGCTATGAAATTTTTCTGTTTTTGTTTTTTCTTACAGCAGTGAAATGCACCACTGTATTTATTTAATGAATAAGGAAGAAAGAAGTTCTATTTATTAAATTCCTTATTTTTAATTTTTTAAACTAATAAATAATTATAATAATGTCTCAGAATACAAGTTCAATATACATGAGTCAATTCTATTCCTTTCTTTTCTTTTTTTTTTTTTTTGAGACGGAGTTTCGCTCTTGTTACCCAGGCTGGAGTGCAATGGTGCGATCTCGGCTCACCGCAACCTCTGCGTCCTGGGTTCAGGCAATTCTCCTGCCTCACCCTCCTGAGTAGCTGGGATTACAGGCACACACCACCATGCCCAGCTGAATTTTTGTATTTTTAGTAGAGACGGGGTTTCACCATGTTGACCAGGATGGTCTCGATCTCTTGACCTTGTGATCCACCCACCTCGGCCTCCCAAAGTCCTGGGATTACAGGCGTGAGCCACCGCGCCCGGCATTTTTTTTTTTTTTTTTACTTTTATTTTAGTTACAATTTGTTATATAGGTAACATGTGTCCTAGGGATTTGGAGTACATACTATTTTGTCACCCAGATAGTAAGCATAGTACTTTTGATCCTCACTCTCCCTCTCTTCTCCACTCTCAAGTAGGCTACGGTGTCTATTGTGTCCTTCTTTGTGGTCATGTGTACTTAATGTTTAGCTCCCATTAATAAATCAGAACATGGGGTATTTGGTTTTCTGTTCCTGTGTTCATTTGCATAGAATAATGGCGTCCTGTCCCATTCATGTTTCTGCAAAGGACATGACCTCATTCTATTTGTACAACTGCTTAGTGTTCATGGCATACATGTACCACATTTACTTTATCCAGTCCACCATTGATGGGCATTTAGGTTGATTCCATGTCTTTGCTATCGTGAATAGTCCTGTGATAAATATATGAATGCATGTGTCTTTAGGGTACAAAGATTTATGCTCCTTTTGGTATATGCCTAATAATGGGTTACTGGGTCAGATGATTAAGTTATTTGAGAAATCATCAAACTGCTTTCCACAGTGGCTGAATGTTACATTCCTAACCAGCAGTTTGTGAGTGTTCCCTTTTTTTCACCTCATCTGCATCTGCTGTTTTTGACTTTTTAGTAATAGCCGTTCTGACTGGTGTGAGAGGCATCTCATTGTGGTTTTGATTTGCATTAATAGATTAATACACAAATATACAGTAGACCCTTGAAGAACACAGGTTTGAACTGCATGGGCCCACTTGAAGTTTTTTTCACTTCTTCTACCACTGAGACAACAAAACCAATCCCTTCTCTTCTTTGTCCTTATCAGCCTACTTAATGTGAAGAAGACAAGGATGAAGACCTTTATGATGATTCACTTCCAGTTAATGAATAGTAAATCATTTTCTTTCCTATAATTTTCTTAATAACATTTTCATTTCTCTAGCTTACTTTATTATAAGAATACAGCATATAATACATAATATACAAAATATAAATTTATTAACTATGCTATCAGTTAGGCTTTTGGTCAATAGTAGGCAAAGAGTAATTAAGGTTTTTGGAGTCAAAAGTTATATGCAGATTTTTGACTGTGCAGGAGTCATCAACCCAACCCCTGTGTTGTTGTTGTTCAAGGGTGAACTTTACCTACACGAATACAAGATTATCTATCTTTCTATATCTAGTTGTCCATCCATATAATATATAATATACCAGATAGATAGATAGATAATCTATCTATATAATATATATAATATACCAGATAGATAGTATATATATATATATATATATAAAATATAGTATAATAGTATAGTATAATAGATAGTGTATATATATATATAATATATCAGATAGATCTATATAATATATAATATATCAGATAGGTAGATAATCTCTCTTTAGAGGTTAGGACAATCCTTGGTCGACATTACAACAGCATAAACATATAATATTAAATAAGGACAAAGACAACAGTGCCAGCTATATTTCAATGCTCCTAGAAAGGTGCAACTTAAAAGTAAATGTGATGCAGATTTTTACAATTTTAAGTTTTTAAAAATTATGGTAAATATGTAACAAAAATTTCCATTTAAAT
>NW_016107587.1:701587-706993 GCF_001604975.1 Cebus imitator | reverse complement strand
GCTTGTTCTTTTTATTTTCTCTAGGAAACCATTGCCAAATCCAAGATTATGAATATTTGTCTGTATGATTTTTTCTTTTTTCTTCAAGTTTTATGGCATTAGCTCATATATTTTGGCTTTTGATCCATTTGAGCTAATTTTTGTATATAGTATGAGATAGGAGTCTAACTTCACAATTTTTCATGCAAAAATCTAGTTGTCCCACAACCTTTTGTTGAAGAGGGTGTTCTTTACCTATTGAACTGTCTTGGCCCCTTTTCCCAAAATTAATTGGTCATGTATACATGGTTTATTTCTTCACTCTCAATTCTATTTTATTCTATTGGTCTATATGTCTATTCTTATGCAACTACCACACTGTTTTTATTATTGTAGCTTTGTACTAAGTTTGTAAATGAAGAGGTGTGAGTCCTTCAACTTTCTTAACTTTCCAGATTGTTTCATCTATTGAGACATCTTGCTACTCCATGTACATTTGAGGATCAAAATTTCTATTATGGTAATAAACGCCATTGGAATTTTGATAGAAGCAGTGTTGAATCTATGTATCAGTTTGATATGATGGACATCTTAACAATGTCAAGTCTTTCAATCCATAAACACAGACTGTCTTTTCATTTATTTAGAAATACCTTAATTTTTTTCAGCAATGTTTTGTAGTTTTTAGTGTATACATATTTCATTCATTTCATTAACTTTATTCCTATTTTATTCTTTTAGCTGTTATTATAAATAAAATCTCTTTGTTAATTTTTTCAGATTGCGTATTGCTGGCAAATAGAAACATAACTGATTTTTGTTTGTTTTGAGACTTGTTTTGGAATCTAACATATAAGCTATCCTGGAAAATGATTATTGTGGATGTAAGGAAAATATGTCTTCTGCTGTTGTTGAGTGAAGTGCTCTATACATTTGCTAGATTTATTTGTTTTATAGATTTAAGTCCTCTATTTCATTATTAAACTTTTGTCTAGATGTTTTATTCATTATTGAAAGTGTTGTATTGAATGAAGTCTTCAACTAAGATTGCAGAACAGTCTATTTCTTCCTCATATTGTGTTAATTTTTGTGTCATATATTTGGTGCCCTTTTGGTGTATTGTGTTCAAAATTGTAACATCTTATTCATTGATTTATACTTTTATTACTATAAAATGTTTTGTCTTGTTTCTTGAAACGGTTTTTGACTTAGTGTGTCTTTATATGAGGTATTTGGTTGATACAAAAGTAATTGTGGTTCTTGTCCTTTAAAAGTAATGGCAAACCAAACCAGCATATAATTGAGTCATGATTTATTTACTCATTTGTCCAATCTCTGACTTTTTATTGTAGAGGTTATTCTATTTACATGTAAAGTAAATACTTATAAAGGAGGGCTTAATTCTGCCATTTTGTTATGCTTTTTACATCTGACTTATTATTTTTGTATTTAATTTCCTCCAGTACTTCCTTCCTTTTGAGTATTGTTGATTTGCAGTGAACCATATTGATTCCCTTCTCATTTCTCTTTGCATAATTCAAAAATATTTGTTTTTGTTATATGTGGATGACATTTGACATATTAAATTTATATTGGTCTCATTTGAATTCATTTTATTCAATTCATTTTCATGGGGATAACATTATCATGGGGATAATGTTCAATTTATATTGGTCTCATTTGAATTTATTAACATGTAAAAACTCTGCTCCCACACAGCCTTTTGACACCCTTATATCATTGTTGTCACAAATATATCTTTACACATAGTGCATCTAATAACATATGTTTACAATTATGTTGTATATTCATCTTTTAAATCATCTGGAAAATAAAAAGTAAAACCAAAAATACAATAACTTTGACTTTTACACTTATCCACATATTTGCCTTTACTAAAGACCTATGTTTCTTTCTGTGGCTTTGAGTTATTGTCAGTGTCCTTTCATTTCAATCTATAGGACTCTTGTTTTTCAGGGGAGGTCTAGTGGTAACACTATTTCAAACTGCGTTTATTAGAAAATGTCTTAATTTCTGTCTCATTTTTAAGGGACAATTTTTCTGGGGGTAAAATAGTTGACAGATCTGTGGTAATGTTGATTTCTTTTCAGCACTTTAATTATGTTAACCCACTGCTTTCTGGCTTTCGTGGTTTCTGATGAGAAATTGATTGCTAAACTTATAATCACTTTGTAAGGAATAAGTCATTTATTTCTTGATGATTTCAAAATCCTTTGTTTGTAGATACTTTGTAATATGTCTCAATGTGGATCTCTTTGAATTTATCCTACTTGGAGTTCATTGAGCTTTTTGGATATATAGATTTATATCTTTCATCAAGTATAGAAAGTGTTAAGCCATTATTTCTTGATATATTTATATCCCCTTTTCTCCTTTTATGGACTACCAAAATATGTATTATAATTTGTTTGATAGTTTCCTGCAGGTCCTTTGTTTTTTGTTTGCTTGTCTTCCTTCTTTTTTATTTCTGATACTCAAGTTTGTTAATTTTAATTGTCCTATTTTTTTTTTGTTTGCTGCTTCCTCTTTCTGTCTTCTCATATTCATTGTTGAACCCATGTAGTGATTTTTAAAATTTTATTTATTGCACTTTAAGCTCCAGGATTTATATATTGTTACTTTCAAAATTGTTTTTCAGCTTTATTTAGTTATAACTGACAAATAAATATTGTGTATGGTTAAAGTATGTTATATGATCATTTGATATATAAATGCCTTGTGAAATGATTGCCACAATCAAGTTAATTAATACAAACATCACCTCACATAATTATCTATTTTTTTTTTTTTTTTTTTTTTTTGGAGGGAAGCATAATTTCTTTTTTTTTTTTTTTTTTTTTTGGTGGTGAGAACAATTAAGATGATACTCTTCCTTCATCTTAAGGGGGCTACAGAGGGGCAGAGGTCCATCTTCTATAACTGCTTCCTGCTGAGTTTATGGGCATAGGCCCTTCCTAGCACCAGAGGAGTAAAATTCTCTGGACACCTGATCTAAGAGGCCCAGAAGCAGGACCTTTCATTCCCCAGGTCAGAAGATAGGATGGAGTAGAAGCCTAGTGCCAGCATTGTCTGTACCTGGAACTGTTGTAATCTAGAAGACAAAAACTTTACTAAGAGGTTAACCTAGCAAGGACCAAAGATTAGTGATAACAAGACAGCAGTAAAAACCAAGTGAGAGGTAAAAACCAGGTGATATTTGGGAAGACATTTTTGATAGTCAACCAGATATAGGTGGGGGTCAGTGCCCTGATTATATTTATGTAACAAAGTAGCTTGTTGTTGTTAATATATGTTCAGCAGGTTTTATTAATAACTGCATAGACTCTACCTTGTTCAGCTAGTTAATACTTTAATGCTAGCTGTTGTAGAGAAATACATTTGCCAAAGAGCCGGGGAC
Organism: Cebus imitator; assembly: GCF_001604975.1. NCBI lineage: Eukaryota > Metazoa > Chordata > Mammalia > Primates > Cebidae > Cebus > Cebus imitator. The sequence goes on along the minus strand of NW_016107587.1, from coordinate 703,596 downwards.
ATTTGAATTCCCTTTTAATTCCTGACTTGTACTTGTCACTAAGAATTTTAGGGTTTCACTTAAATTTTCTTTGGGTTGCCTCATGACAGAAAAAGCTACCCCAGGATACTGCTTGTCCTATTGCTGCCTTGATTTTTGTCAGACTAATTTTATTAATTAATCTTATTGCTCATTTACTTCTGATATTATGGGTCTTATGGTTTAAAGACTGTACTCTCGGAGAAGCAAAGATGGACAAGATATCTTTGGCTTTATTTCGAGTTTTTGATATACAAGAGAAAGCTACTTCTAAAAGAACAGGTGGCTCCTGGAGTAGCCAGGAGTGGTCATGAGGGAGGACTTTTTTTCCCGTTCATGGCCACAAACAAAAGTGAGTCCAGTTGAGGTGCAAATAGAGGCCCTACAGGGTTTGATTTCTATCCATTGCTGCCACGTTGGGTCTATAGAGATGATCTTTCCCTGCTTCAGTTGGGCTAGGAGAACAATCTTCATTTTCCAGAAGGGAGTTGTACTCCCACCTTCCCAGATTAGGAAGTTGCTCTTGTTTCCTGTATGTTCTGATCTGGGAGAAGGCACCATATATGGTCTCCTCACAAGTGGAATCCCATTTACCTTGCTGCTGCCTTGGGAACTTGGCAACTAGAGTTGGATCAGGGCATTGCAGGAAAATTTCTGCTTTTGTGTCACCAACATAATAGTGGGTAAAAAAGATAGAATCATTAGTACACTAGAGATAGATACTCAACTTCCCACGTTCAGGTAATAGTGTCAGTGGGATAGGGGATTCAGGTGGAATCCATTAAGTGGGGGAGAGTTCCATCTAACAAGTAGGGGTCTGAGTTCTTAGCGTTTGCTGTGGTTAGTTAGGAGATCTGGAGAGATGGCCATGGGATTTTCTGGATAAGCCAGAAGATGGAACCCTCTATCCTGGGGATGTTGATGACAAATCTAGCAATCACGAAGATGATTCTACGATACTGTAACTTTTTAAATACTTACTATAGAGTTTCATTTCTATACACACTGAATTAGGGTAATTGGGGGAGCAAACAGGATTTACAGTGACAGCATGGTTTCCAGTTGGGCCTTATAGATTATGGGTCTTATGGTTTAAAGACTGTACTCTTGGAGAAGCAAAGATGGCCAAGACACCTTTGCCTTTATTCCAAGTTTTTGCTTTAGGGGAAACCCCCAAAGTCTCAAGCTACCTGACAAGGGGAAAAGAGATGCTTTCAAGGAGGAGGCAGCTGGCTAAAGTGATAGAGAAGAAGCATTTCAGTAAGGAAGAAGAGAAAAATTAATGCTTCTATTCCTATGCACAGCATCACATTATCACTCCTGGCTGAGTGTTGATTATTTTAAATAGGTAGTAGATGTCATCCAAAGATTTACAGGTGTAGGTCATAGAGTCCTACCTTTGTGCCTATGACCCGTAAAAAACAATTTTAATATTTTACAGATATACTCAAGCAGTTTTTTTCCTGAGGTTTAACAGTAGTGGGGGTGTTTAACAATACCTGATATGGCCTCTTTTAGTTTGGTTATAATCGATTTTCAGAAGGAACTTGGAGTTAAAAGACTCATAGTCAACTATATATTTTAGGTCAGATAGCATTGGAGGTGGTAAGGCACTCATTGGCCCTGAAAATTCTAAGTAATATGAGTAAAAAATTAAAACCTCAAATTAAGTTGACACATAAAGAAAAGCCAAGAGCATAGAATTAGGTTATATTGGGGAAAACACTACTCCCACAGATCTCTAATAAAAAACAATTTAGCATCAAGCCACAGCAATCAGAAAAAAAATCTCAGGTGCTCATGAAAAAGTTAAAGGAGAAAGTTACATGAATCTGAGAAGATTTCAACAGAGATATTTTTTTGTGGAGATAGGGTTTTGCTATGTTGCAAAATTTATAGTAATTTAGTAAATTGGTACCTTAAAAACTGGTTTTAACATGTTTTTTTTTTTTCCCATTTATTTATTTTATTGTATTTTAGGTTTGGGGGTA
>NW_016107587.1:607172-701087 GCF_001604975.1 Cebus imitator | reverse complement strand
ATTGCTGGGTCAAATGGAATTTCTATTTCTAGGTCCTTGAGGAATTGCCACACTGTCTTCCACAATGGTTGAACTAATTTACACTCCCACCAACAGTGTAAAAGTGTTCCTATTAATTACCCATAAAACCAAGTAGTTTGGAGCTTTTATTTGTCGGGAATTTTTTGATTACTGCTTCAATCTCCTTATTTGTTAGTAGTGTGTTCAGATTTTCTATTTCATTACAATTCAGTTTTCATAGGTTGTATGCTTCTAGAAATTTATTCATTTTGTCTAGTTTATGTAATTCAAAGGTATATAATTGTTCATAGTAATCTCTAATATACTTTGTCTCTCTGTGGAATCAGCTGTAATATCTCATCTTTCATTTACAATTTTGTTCATTTGAGTCTTATGTTTTATTGCTTAATTATATTTGGCAATTGTGTCTGTCTGTCTTCAAAAAAAGCAACTCTTAGTTTCGTTCTTTTTTTGTTGTCTTTCTAGTCTGTTTTAATTTATATTACATTCTTTCTTCTACCTTTTGACATTTTTTGTAGTTTCTTGAAGTATAATGTTAGATTATTTATTTGCAATCTTTCTTTTCTTTAATGTAGGCATTTCTTACTGCATAATGTCCTCTTAGAACAGCTTTTTCTTCATCTAATCAGCTTTGCTATGTTATATTTTTATTTCAGTTTCCATTTTAGACTGGAGTTGGGTCACAGAGCACTGCAGAGTCCACTTTCAGGATCAAGATTGGAGAACTAGTTTCCTAAGTCATGGGTGAACATGACTCTTCTTGGGTTCCTTGGCAGGTTGTGCTAGTATCAAGCCCAAGGCCAAATGTGGCTGTACCTTAGTCCAAATGAGGATGGAGCTATTTCTGGGTCTGTAACCAGGACCATGGTTGGTGACCTTTCTTCCTGGGTGCAGACCTGATTTAAATGGCCTTCTATGGTCTTGGCTCCACCATGATTCTACAGCCTCCTGTATGGATCCCAAAGCTTCCATATGTTATTTTTGATCATAAACAGCTGCAAAAATTTTGCTGCTGTGGGGGAATATAATTGGATATATTCGGTTTCTTAGGTTTGTTGTTGTTGTTGTTTTTGTTGTTGTTGCTATTTTACAGAGGTGTTATTGAATGCCAAGAGTCAGAGAGCAAAAGAGAGTGAGAAAATGACAAAGAGAAGGAGAACAAAAAAGAAGACCATCTTACTGAAGTATTCTGCTCTTTTTGTAATTTTGATCTATTCACTGAAATTTATATTTTGTTTATACATAATTTTTCATATTTCTTTTTGTTTTCTGACCAGGTTTTTATTTTGTACTTTGAGCATATTTAAGACAGTTGTTTTAATTGGACATTGGACATGCTAAAGACTTTAAGATGAGGCCATCCTTGGCCTCACCAAGGATGATTTCTGACAATTTATTTTGTTTCTGTTTTAAACGTGTATAAATTTAAGGGATACAAGTATGGTTTTCTTACATGAATATATTGCACAGTGGTGAAATCTGGATGGATTGTTTTGTGTGTGTGTGTGTATGTTTCCTTTTACAGGCCACACTTTCCTATTTGTTTCTTTCCTTAGTATTTTTGTTGTTGAAATCCAAACATTTGAATGTTAAATATAGTATGGTAACTCTAGAAATTAAATTCTCTCTCTTCCACAGTTTTTTTTTTTTTTCATTTTTATGATTGTTGAAGGTCATAGAAGTCCATTTGTTTAAAGACTTTTCCCATCTATATTTACAGGGTCTATATTTTTTTGTTATGTGTGGTCACTCAGTCCCAGTTAGGTAGTTTTATTTGCTGTTGTTGTGGTTTTACAGAATTGTCATTGAATGTCAAGAGTAAGAGAGAAAAAGAGAGTGAGAAAATGAGAGAAGGAGAAAAAAAAAGAAGAAAAGAAATAAAATCTCTACTGGCCTTTGCAGATTGATTATATACTGAGGACTTGTTTCAAAATTTAGGTAGGCTCCACTGAGCCTAGTGATTAGCCTAATATGAAACTTGCAGTCTTCTTAGGTCTTTTCTGAGCGTGTATCTTGCCCTGGGAGTGCATGGCTTTCTAAATTCCCCCATATACACAGATGCTTTTGAATGCCCTACTTTCCAAATGCATCTCTCTCATCAGATTTTCCTTTTAGGCTGTAGGAAGCATATTACATGTCTCAACCATAATCTTTTGCTCTGGATAGCTTCAAATTATCTGATTACTTACAATGTTTCTGAGCAATGCCCCCTGCGTTTCCAGCCTTCCTAAGTTGTGCATTAGGCAAAACAGACAATCACGTTGTGCAAGTTCTATAGATAGACACCAGGCAGGTTATAACAGACATAAGCCAGAATTGACAATAAGATCTGCTCTGCTCCCTCTGAAACAGGGATTCATACCACGCAGAGTGTATGGGTTGATGTCTGCAAGACTGGTGCCACATTACAGATGGGATGAGGCCTGGTAAAGGAAACATGCTATAAAACTTTACTTCCATTTTTAATTTTGCTTTTTTCTAGATTTAACAGTTACTGGTTGCTTAACCTTTGACTGTTTTCCAGAGTTCTGAAAAAGTTGGTTCTGATAGTTTTTGCCTATCAGAAACTTTTGATGTTTCTGTATGATGTATCCACTCCATTTTGCTGATATAATGTTGCCAGGGATTTTTGAGTAGTTTATTTTCCTGTATCAGGCAAAGATATGAGAGGTTGAAGAAGCTAACTTAGGACCAAGACCACGATGAATATACCAAAATAATGTCTTTAAAGAGATCTTGAAAGCTCCCTTATTAAAACTTTATTGAAACAGATAACAGCATGACTGATATAATAGCAAGAATCCCAGATTCAGAACAAACAGAACTGAGTTATGCCCCTGGTCTCCCTGCTGACCACTTGAGTGTTCTTCCTTATATACATCATGAAGCCTTTCAAGCCTATTTTCCCTTTTCTAAAATTTCAATAATATGAATTACTTAACACTCTTATAAAGATGAGCTGAAAAGAAGAAAAAAATTGAAATCATGTTAACTCAGGTTAACATAAAAAATTCTATTAAAAGTAATTTATAATAACCACAACAATACATTCCTTTACCTAAGTGTTGTCACAATTTCCATCATAGCACATTAACTTATTCATTTATATTTTTCAACTTTAAAATTTTTATGTGAAGCTTATTTAAAAAAATCCAAGTGACTTTGTTAGAATTACGCAATGTTTTATATGTAAACAATCTGGTGAATTTATTAAAATCTCTATAGCTACAGGAAAAAAAATGCACAAAAGGAAAAAGACTCAATGGACCTGTTCCTGAATCTCTGAGTACACTAGCTCCTCACACTTTGTTCTACTCGGGTGCACATAACTAAAAATAGAAAAGAAAAGAAAAGTAACATCAGCATCAGTGAATTATTTAGGTTTGGCTCAGAAAAGTTCATTTTAATTCACTTTAAATTGTACAGGGAACTTATCTCAAATAGCTCTCAAATTTAAATAAAGAGCTTACTTTTTTTGAGTTTACATAGAGCAAACAATCCTTTCCATATATGAGAAAATCAATGGCAAAGGAAATGTTCTCATAAAATTTGCAATACTTAAAAAATACCCAAGAAACAATTTTAATGCAACAAAAATAAGATTCTTGGTTTATAAGTGCTTCACTGTATGAGGGATTACTGTATAGCTGCTGTGCCTTTATTGATACATGAATTAAATGAGAGGACATTTCATGAGATCAGCAGGAAGTGATTGGCCTGCTGGCTTCAAATCACAAAGATGATTATTTCTAATAGCAGAGAGTACTATTGGCACACCAGTGTTACAGTCTGACAATAAAGGATATTTTTTCAACTTTCTACTTCAGATACATTTTAAACACCCTACTATTCACATTTTTATTATAGAGGAAATGCTGAAATAGTTTCCCACCAAAGTTTGTCCAAGATTCAACAATGATTTACAAGGATCAATCTTGTTTTGAAATGAACTAACCTGACTCCATCATAGAAACAAGCCTGACAAGCTCCAGCTTAGCTTTGCCCTCCCTGCCACACCCCCCTCAGGTGCATTACTGTGTCACGCTGTACTCAGAGCCTTGAATTGTTGAGGTTTGGGCCAAGTTGTTCTCAGTACCTGTAACTGTTGTAACCACATCCTGCTTAGCAAGTCTACCTGCTATTGTGAAAATCTCCCCTTGGTGATTGATTGTATGGAAAGCCCCCCTGCTATCCCCCTTGATGATGGTATGGAAATACTCTTAGTAACCAGCAACATGGGAACCTCCTGCCTCCTGGTTGCCAGCTTCCTCCTACTAACCTGCTTGTTCTGCTTGTAAAATTCCACTTCAACTAGAATCCCCCTCCCGCCTCTTCCAGGTTAGATATAAAAGGAAATCACATCCCCCTATTTGGGGCCAAGAAACTTTGAGCAAGAGCTGACTCACAGTCACCAGCAATAAAGGACTCTCAGTTGTAACTCAGAGTATGATGCTTTCCTTCTAACTCGCTCAGGTATAACAGTTTCATCTTGTCTTCCTTATTCACCTCCACCACCAACCCCAGCATTCACATACACAGTGGATTATTTTGAAATAAATCCTAGAAAGACAATTATATAACTACTTCAAAATGTGTCTCTTATAAATCATTCTAATATAAGGACACATGCACACATATGTTCATAGCGGCACTGTTTACAGTAGCAAAGACCTGGAGCCAACCCAAATGCCTATCGATGATAGACTAGACAAGGAAAATGTGGCACATATACACCATGGAATACTATGCAGCCATAGGAAATGATGAGTTTGTGTCCTTTGTAGGGACATGGATGAACCTGGAAACCATCATCCTCAGCAAACTGACACAAGAACAGAAAATCGAACACTGCATGTTCTCACTCACAGGCAGGTGTTGAACGATGAGAACACATGGACACAGGGAGGGGAGCATCACACACTGGAGTCTGTTGGAGGGGGCAATGGAAGCACAGTGGGGAGGGGTGGGGAGGTTGGGGAATGATAACCTGGGGAGAAATGCCAGATGTGGGTGACGGGAGGATGGAGGCAGCAAACCACCTTGCCATATGTGTACCTATGCAACAATCCTGCATGATACGCACATGTACCCCGAATCTAAAGTACAATTAAAAAAAGATAAAGGATCTATTTTCAATACAATGTAAAAACCATCATAACAACTAAAAATAATATTTCTCTATTGTTTAAAAATATTTAATCGGTACTTAAATTGTCCCCATTGTGGCTTTTTTAATCTACAGACTTCTTCATTATTCTTTATTTTCCCTTGTAATTTATTCATTTAATACACTAGACAGTTTTCTTGTGGAATTTCCTGCCATATGAATTTTATGGTTGCACATCTCCTTGCGTTATTTCATAAGTTCTCTGTCATAGGTATTGCTTGCACAATTGTTGTTAACTTTATAGTCTTGAAATGATTCAGGTTGATTTTCATTACTAGGAGTTTCTGGATTCTACCAAGTCAGAAAAATGTAAAAGTAGATCATTGATGAAGGTTTAGGTAGTAAGGTCAACAATGAAATAGTAATTCAATGTACAAGGGGAAAAAAAGATGATATACTCTTAGAGAATACAAATCTCAGTGCACAGGCTCCAATTTACAAAAAGGGACTTTGTTCTTTACAATTCAGCATTAATTCTGACTTAAGCTTTTTGTCTTCGGCTTGTAAAAAAAAGTTAACTTTATCATTTTCAAGCAACTAGGCAAAATAGAGAATTCATAGTCAAAAGTAACATTTATCAGAGTAAACAGATGTTATATGTCTTGTACACTTATATTTGCAAATGAGTCACACTAACTCATGAGCAATATTTTCCTACGTTTTTACCCAAGCTCCTTTTCACATTATGCATATATCTATGTAACAATTACCTAGAAGTGGAACTACTAGATTTCAAAGGTTGTGAATCTATATATTTATTGACTATCTAATATCTTTCTGAATAGTTGCTTTGGTTTACACCCCATTCAAAATTATCCCCATTTTTGGTAACAGTATTCACTGTTAAATTTTTAATTAGAAAAGAAATTACTGAGGGTCAATTTCTTTCAAATATGCCATCTCTTATTGTTATTATAATAATTTTACGAGTTAGATTACAAAGTCAATTTGTAACTCCACACAACTTCAAGTTTTTAAAGTGTTAGTTGAATTTTAATCTGTCAATTCTAAACTCATACCCTAGGTACAATCCTTGGCTACTGTCTTAGGACTAACTGCTAAGAAAGTTTTTGAGAGTAGAAGAACAAGTAGGCTAGGCTTTTAGGAGTTGCTTTAGAAATAACAAGGTATAAATATGTAAGCTTATAGACTTCTATAATGTAGAGGACCTGAGACGATAGTAATAACCTTGACCTTTATCTGACGTTCCAGGTTAGAGATTTAAGTAAAGAATCAAAATTCCACATTACAAAACTCTAAAGACCTTTTCATCTGGCATATACTCTGGTCAACAAAGAAGGGTGTGTGTGTGTGTGTGTGTGTGTGTGTGTGTGTGTGTGTGTGTGTGTGTGTGTGTGTGGGTGTGTGTGTGTGTGTATGTGTGTGTCTAAGAGACAGTGCTTAAGATATTTAATGCTTTATTCCCTCATGGAGGTGATTTTTTCCATTATTTTTTGAAATAGGTGTTCTTTGAGGGATTTCAGACTATTTTTCCTTTTTGTACCTACAAACAAATAAATCATTATTTCCCGCAAGTTCAGCTTTCATTTGTGGCAAATTTAAAACCCTGACTGGATGAAAAATGGGAGGGTTTATTTTGCTTTCCCTTTTGTGAATGAGGCATTAAGTCTAAAATTGCCTTCGATGACAAATTCCTTTCATCCCTAATCCTTCATAGAAATACCTTAGTGAACTATAAGTGACAGAAAGCTTCAAAGAAAGAGGTGAGCTCAGTCTTGTAAATAAACCCAATTGAAAAATAGAAGTAACAAAGATAGGCTTACCTTATAGGTTTTTATTTTGTAATTGAGCTTAAATGGTTGAAAATGTAAAACAAAGTATAGTTAGTTGCATCATCTGCTAATTATTTTGCCACCTGAGCTTAATTTTTTACCCTCTTTGTATTATTTATTTGGGAATATGAAGAAAAAATAGCCATGACTTTTAATTTCCTTTGAAATTGTCTGCGTCATTTACAGAGAAAAATCCTTTAAGTGTTAGTATAATGATCAGCTCCGCTAAAATCTGATTAACTAACGTCTTAAGCTACTTTAATACACATTTACTTATTGGAAGATGTGTTGTTGACCTGTTATGTGCCAAACATTGTGCCAAGCCCTGAGAGATGTTGAGATAATTAAGATGATGGCCCTAGTCCAAGAACTATACCACTACCTACAGACTTAAACATGGAAAATTGACTAGGAGTAGAAATAAAAAGCAAGTATAACTAGACCTAAAGGAACGAAGAGGTACATGTGCTGAAATTAGAGTAGAAATAAAAGTAAGGCGATATAGACCAAGGAAACACATCTGTCAGGTAAAATGAGTTTTAAAAGCACTGCAGAAATTGTTCTCTAAGACTGTGTGAAGTAGTTGATAAAGTGGACGTTCATGTTAATTTTCTAAGGTCAACTTGAAAACAATTTAAGGAGCAAAATGTAAATTTGAACTTGATCTCCGACAAAGGGAGGCAAAGATTGAAGTAATTGAAGAGAATTCCGAACTTCTTTATCAATATATTGGTTTAAACTGGCTTAAATTTTGATAAAGTTTATTTTCAAACATTCAACTTAAAATCTTGAAAAAAAAGTGAATATAAGCAACATTTTCTTTCATTTTTAAATATTTTAATTGGTAAATGAGCACTTATGTTTTCTAAATGGTTTGAGATATAATTCACATGTAATAAAATTCTTCAACTTAAAATGTATACTTCAATAATTTTAGTATATTCACAAAGTTGTGCAATTATCACTAGGACCTAATTTATAATGATTTTTTAATTTTAAAAAGAAATGCTCTACCCATTAGCAGTCACTCTTCATCCATTCCCAACCTCCAGCTACAAATCTACTTCCTTTCTCTAAAGATTTGTTCACTTGGAACATTTCATAAGAAGAAATAGTACAATGTAAAGGTTTCCTGTGATTATTTTACTTCACATAGTGTCATGTTTTCAAGGTTCTTCTATGTGGTCGCATCATATAAAAGTACTTCATTATTTGTCATTGCTTAATCACACTACATTGTTTGAATACACTGCATTTTATTTATTCATTTATCAATTGATGGAGATTTGATGGGTTATTTCCACTTTTTGGTTACTACAATTAACACTCCTGTGAACATTTATGCATAGTTTATTGTGTGAATGTCTGTTTTAATTTTTCTCATAGTGGATTTTCTTGACCATGTGGTAACTCTATGTTTAACGTTTTGGAGGAATTGCTGAGTTATTTTTCAAAGTGGCTATGCCATTTTACATGCCCACCAATAATATAGAACAGTTCTAATTTCTCATGCTCTATCTAATTGTTATCATTTTGTTTTACTTATAGCCATCCTCATGGGTGGGAAGTGGCATCTCAGTGTAATTTTTGTTTCCATTTTTCCTAATGACTAATAATATTGAGTATCTATTTATGTACTTATTAGGCATTTATTTTTCTGATTGACATGATTCTATTCATATAATAGACTCATTTTAAACAAATTTATTGAAATGCATTCATACACCAAACAATTTATCCATATAAATGTGCAGTTCAATGGTTTTTAGTAAATTATATTATTTTTAGAAATTTCTGTGAAAATATCTACCATATAAAATTTCTCAACTTAGTCACTAAGTGTAAAATTAAGTAACATTAATTGCATTCATAATGTTGTCAATTTATATGTTGAAATCCTAACCCCCAAAGTGATGGTACCAGGAAGTCAAGTGTTTGGGAGGTGATTAGGAGCTAAGGGTAGATCCCTACTGAATGTTGTGTAGCCATCACAGCTATCCATTTCCTCACATTCCTAATAACCCTGAAAAGACTGTAATCATTAAGCAATAATTCCGTTACCCTCCCCCAAACCTTGTAATGTGTTTTGTAGTTTTTGTCTCTAGAAGTTGACCATTTATGTATCTATATAAGTGAAATAATAGAATATTTGTTTTCTTTGTCTAGCGTATTTTACTTGCCATATGTTGTCAAGGTTCATCAAGTTGTAGCACATATCAGAACTTCATTCCTGGAGGATCCAAGATGGATGAATAGGAACTCTGGAGTGCAGTTCCCAGCAAGAACAATGCAGAAGGTGAGTGCCCACCACATTTCCAAACAAATTTTCACTGCCCATAGACCAAGAGATTCCTGGGCTGAAAGGCACCACGAGTTTTCAGCACAGAGGTTTCAGCCAGTGCCAGGTTGGCACACAGAAACTCAGACAAATCTGGGCAGCCATTTCAACTGGTGCCTGGAACGCCTGGGAGACAGAGTTGCCCATTCAATTGAATGGGAGGGGGCAGAGAGAGGGAGCCAGGCAATCTGGCTCAGTGGGTACCATCCCCACACAACAAACAATCTGAAATGCTCTGGATTGAGACTTTCACAACAAGCTCAGCTGAACACAGGATGGTCCAGCTCAGTGTGGGGAAGGGAAGCCACCACTACTGAGGCAGTTCACACAGCAGCTGGGCAGAGCCTGTGGCAGCTCAGCAACACCTCTGCTGGCAGACCATGACTAGACTATTCCGTGTGGGGCAGCGCATCTATGAAAAAAGGCAGCAGCACAACAGGAACTTATAAATAAAGCTGACCTTCCTAGGACAGAGCACGTGGGAAAAGAGGTGGTTATGACTTCCGCTGCAGTAGACTTAAAAGTACCTGCCCAGCAGCCCTCTGCACAGAACAATGGAGCTCCCAGCATAGGATTTAAGCTCCTATAAGAGACAGACTGTCTCCTCAAGCAGCTCCTCAGCCTCCATATACCCAAAGAGACACCTCATAAAGGAAAGCTCTGGCCGACATCTGGCTGGTACCCTTCTGGGATGAAGATAACAGAACAATAAACTGGCAGCAACCCTTACTGTTCTGCAGCCCCAGCGGGTGATCCCCAGGCAAGCAGGGTCTAGAGTGGACTTCCAGCAGTCCCGCAAGCAGTGGGCCCTGTTAGAAGGAAAACTAAGAAACAGAAAGAAATAACTATATCATCAACAAAAAGGATGTCCACTCAGAGACCCCATCGGAAAGTCACCAACTCCAAAGATGACAGGTGGATAAAGCTATAAAGACGGGAAGAAACCAGCCCAAAAAGGATGAAAACACCAAAAATCAGAATGCCTCTCTTCCTCCAAAGGAACACAACTCCTCACCAACTAGGGATCAAAGATGGATGGAGAATGAATCTGATGAATTGACAGAAACAGGCTTCAGAAGGTTGGTAATAACAAACTTCTCAGAGCTAAAAGAACATATGCTAACCCAATGCAAAGAAACTAAGAACCTAGAAAAAAGGTTAGATGAGATGCTAACTAGAATAAACAGCTTAGAGAAGAATATAAACGACTTGATGGAGATGAAAAACACAGCACGAGAACTTCACAAAGCATACACAAGTTTCAATAGCTTCATTGACCAAGCAGAAGAAAGGATATAAGAGATTGGAGATCAACTCAATGAAATAAAATGAGGAGGCAAGAATAGAGAAAAAGAGTGAAAAGAAATGAACAAAACCTCCAAGAAATATGGGATTATGTGAAAAGACCTAATCTACGTTTGATAGGTGTACCTGAATGTGATAGAGAGAATGAATCCAAGCTGGAAAACACTCTTCAGGATATTATCCAGGAGAACTTCCCCGACCTAGCAAGCCAGGCCATCACTGAGGTCCAGGAAATACAGAGAACTCCACAAAGATATTCCTCAAGAAGAGTAACCCCAAGGCACATAATCGTCAGATTCACCAGGGTTGAAATGAAGGAAAAAATGCTAAGGGCAGCCAGAGAGAAGTACCAGGTTATCCACAAAGGAAAGCCCACCAGACTTACAGCACATCTCTCTGCAGAAATCCTACAAGCCAGAAGATAGTGGGGGCTATTATTCAACATCCTTAAATAAAAGAACTTTCAACCTAGAATTTCATATCCAGCCAAACTAAGCTTCATAAGTGAAGGAGAAAGAAAATCCTTTATGGACAAGCTATTGCTGAGAGATTTTGCCACCACCTTAGGTGTGTAAGCCTGTGTAAGGCTGCCATACAAGACCTCCTGAAAGAAGCACTAAACAAGGAAAGGAACAACCAGTACCAGCCACTCCAAAAACATACCAAATGGTAAAGACCATCGACACAATGAAAAAAAAATGTGTCAACTGGCAAAACAACCAGCTAGCATCAAAATGGCAGGATCAAATTCACACATAACAATATTAACCCTAAATGCAAACAGGCTAAATGCCCCAATCAAAAGACACAGACTGGCAAATGGGATAAAAAGTCAAGACCCATTGGTGTGCTGTAATCAGGAAACCCATCTTATGTATAAGGGCACACATAGGTCCAAAATAAAGGGATGGAGGAAGATTTACCAAGCAAATGGAGAACAAAAAAAAAAAAGCAGGAGTTGGAATCCTAGTCTCTAATAAAATAGATTTTAAACCAACAAAGATCAAAAGAGACAAAGAAGGACATTACATAATGGTAAAAGGATCAACACAACAAGAAGAGCTAACGATCCTAAATATATATGCACCCAATACAGGAGCACCTAGATACATAAAGCAAGTTCTTAATGACTTACAGAGAGACTTAGACTCCCACACAATAATAGTGGGAGACTTTAACACTCCACTGTCAATATTCAACAGATCAATGAGACAGAAAATTAACAAGGATATAGGGGACTTGAACTCAGATCTGGACCAAGCAGACCTAAAAGACATCTACAGAAATCTCCACCCCATATCCACCACACCACATTGCACCTACTCTAAAATGACTACATAATTGGAAGTAAATCACTCCTCAGCAAATGCAAAACAGCGGAAATCATAACAAACAGTCTCTCAGACCACAGGGGAATCAAATTAGAACTCAAAAGTCAGAAGCTAACTCAGAACCACACAACTTCATGGAAACTGAAGAACTGGCTCCAGAATGTCAACTGGATAAACAATGAAATGAAGGCAGAAATAAATATGTTCTTTGAAACCAATGAGAATGAAGACACAACGTACCAGAATCTCTGGGACGCATTAAAAGCAGCACCTAGGAGGAAATTTATAGCAATAAATGCCCACGTGAGAAGTGAGGAAAGATCTAAAATTGACACCCTATCATCAAAACTGAAAGAGCTAGAAGGGCAAGAACAAAAAAACTCCAAAGCTAGCAGAAGATAAGAAATAAGATCAGAGCAGAACTGAAGGAGATAGAGGCACAAAAAAAAACTTAAAAAATTCAATACATCCAGGAGTTGGATTTTTGAAAAGATCAACAAAATAGACAGACTGCTAGCCAGATTAATAAAAAAGAAAAGGGAGAAGAATCAAATAGATGCAATAAAAATTGATAAAGGGGATATCACCACTGATTCCACAGAAATACAAACTACCATCAACGATCACTACAAACAACTCTATGCACATAAACCAGTACACCTGGAAGAAATGGATAAAGGCCTGGACACTTGCACCCTCCCAAGCCTAAACCAGGAAGAAGTTGAAACTTTGAACAGACCAATAACAAGGGCTGAAGTTGAGGCAGCAATTAGTAGCCTACCAACCAAAAAAAGTCCAGGTCCAGATGGGTTCACAGACGAATTCTACCAGATGTACAAAGAGGAGCTGGTACCATTCCTTCTGAAACTATTCCAAACAATACAAAAAGAAGGAATACTTCCCAAATCATTTGATGAGACCAACATCACCCTGATACCAAAACGCAGCAGAGGCTGAACAAAAAAAGAAAACTTCAGGCCAGTATCCATGATGAACATAGATGCAAAAATCTTCAGTAAAATACTGGCAAACTAATTGCAACAGCACATCAGAAAGCTTATCCATCATGATCAAGTAGGCTTCATTCCAGGGATGGAAGTCTGGTTCAACATATGCAAGTCTATAAAGGCAATTCACCACATAAACAGAACCAAAGAGAAAAACCACATGATTATCTCAATAGATGCAGGGAAGGCCTTTGACAAAATTCAACAGCCCTTTATGCTAAACACTCTCAATAAACTAGATACAAAAGGGACATATCTCAAAAAAATAAAAGTTATTTTTGACAAACCTACAGCCAGTATCATACTGAATGAGCAAAAACTGGAAGCATTCCCTTTGAAATCTGGCACTAGAGAAGGCTGCCCTCTCTCATCACTCCTATTCAATACAGTATTGGAAGTTCTAGCCAGAGCAATTAGGCAAGAAAAAAAAAAAGCGTATTCAATTAGGAAAAGAGGAAGTAAAATGGTCTCAATTTGCAGATGACATGAATTGTATGTTTAGAAAACCCTATCATCTCAGCCCAAAATCTCCTTAAACTGATAAGCAGCTTAAGCAAAGTCTCAGGATACAAAATCAACGTGCAGAAATCACAAGCATTTCTATACACCAATAACAGACTAACAGAAAGCCAAATCATGAGCAAACTCCCATTCACAATTGCTACAAACAGAATAAAATACCTAGGAATACAAATAACAATGAATATAAAGGACCTCTTCAAGAAGAACTACAAACCACTGCTCAAGGAAATAAGACAGGACACAAACAGATGGAGAAACATTCCATCCTCATGGTTAGGGGGAATCAATATTGTGAAAATGGCCATACTGCCCAAAGTAATTTATAGGTTCAGTGGTATCCCCATCAAGCTACCTATGACCCTCTTTACAGAGCTGGAAAAAAGCACCTTAAACTTCATATGGCACCTAAAGAGAGTCTGCATAGCCAAGTCAATTCTAAGCAAAAATAACAGAGCTGGAGGCATCACACTACCTGACTTCAAACTACGCTACAAGGCTACTGTAATCAAAACAACATGGTACTGGTACTAAAAGAGATATAGACCAATGGAACAGAACAGAGACCTCAGAGGCAGTGTCACACATCTACAACCATCTGATCTTTGACAAACCTGACAAAAACAAGCAATGGGGAAAGGATTCCCTGTTTAATAAATGGTGTGGGAAAACTGGCTAGCAGTGTGCAGAAAACAGACACTGGGCCTTCCCTTACACCTTACACTAAAATTAACTCTAGATGGAAAAAAGACTTAAACATAAGATCTAACATCATAAAAACCCTCGAAGAAAACCTAGGCAAACCATTCAGGACATAGGCATGGGCAAGGACTTCATGGCTAAAACACCAAAAGCATTGGCAACAAAAGGCAGAGTAGACAAATGGGACCTAATGAAACTCCAGAGCTTCAGCACAGCAAAAGAAACAATCATTAGCGTGAACTGCCAACCAAGAGAATGGGGAAAAAAATTTTGCAATCTACCTATCCAACAAAGGGCTAATATTCAGAATCTACAAAGAACTAAAACAGATTTACAAGAAAATAAGTAAACAAACCCATTCAAAAGTGAAGGATATGAACAGACACTTTTCAAAAGAAGACATATATGAGGCCAACAAACATATGAAAAAATGCTCTTCATCACTGATTATTACAGAAATGCAAATCGAAACCGCATTGAGATACCATCTCAAACCAGTTAGAATGGTGATCATTAAAAAATCTGGAGACAGATGCTGGAGAGGATGTGGAGAAATAGGAACACTTTTACACTGTTGGTGGGAGTGTAAATTAGTCCAACCATTGTGGAAGACAGTGTGGCACTTCCTCTAGGACCTAGAAATATAAATTCCATTTGATCCAGCAATCTCATTACTGGGTATATACCCAAAGGATTATAAATAATTCTATTATAAAGACACATGCACAAGTATGTTCATAGGGGTACTGTTTACAATAGCAAAGGCCTGGAACCAACCCAAATGCCCATCAATGATAGAATCGACAAGGAAAATGTGGCACATGTACACCATGGAATACTATGCAGCCATAAAAAATGACGAATGTGCATCCTTTGTAGGGACATGGTTGAATCTGGAAACCATCATTCTCAGTAAACTGACACAAGAACAGAAAATCAAACACCACATGTTCTGACTCATAGGCAGGTGTTGAACAATGAGAACGCATGGACATAGGGGAGGGAGCATCACACACTGGGGTCTGTTTAGGGGGCCAAGGGAGGGTCAGTGGGAGGTGAGAGGTCAAGGAGGGATAACATGGGGAGAAATGCCGGATGTAGGTGACGGGGGGATGGAGGCAGCAAACCACATTGCCATGTGTGTACCTATGCAACAATCCTGCATGATCTGCACATGTACCCCAGAACCTAAAGTACAATTTAAAAAAAAGATAATATAAAAAAAAAAGAACTTCATTCCTTGTTATGGCTGAATAATATTCCATTATACATAAATGCATATTTTGTTTACTAATTCATTGTTTGATAGACCCTTGGGTTGTTTTCACCTTTGGACTACTATGAATAGTACTGCAGTGAACACTGGCATCCAAATATCTATTCAATTCCCTGCTTTCAAAACCTTTGGGCAAATATCTAGGAATAGAACTGCCATATTGAAATGTGGTTCTAGATTTAGCTTTTTGAGGAGCTGCCAAACGATTTTTCTATAGTGGTCATGACATTTCATGTTTCCAGCAGCAGTGTACAAGATTCCAATATCTCAATATTTTTACCAATACATATTTTTCATATTTTTGCCAGTAGACATCCTAAAAGGGTGTGCATTAGTATCTCACTACAGAGCATCTTTTATTATGATTATTGGCCATTTGTACATCTTTTCTGAAAATGTCTACTCCAATACTTTCTTTATTCAGATTGGGTTGTTTGGTTTTTCTTGTGGGTTGTAGGAGTTCTTTATATATTCTGGATATTAATTCCTTATAATATATAGATTTTTGAATATGTTTCCTCATTTTTTGTTTATCTTTTCACTCTTTTGATAATGCCCTTTAAAAAAAAATAAAGTGAAATTAACATGTTATTTTCCTCTATTGCCTGTGCTGATGGTGTCCTGTGAAAAAAAAAGTTGGCAAATCCAATATAAATATGTTTCTCTATGGTTTCTTATAGCAGTTTTATAGTTATAGCATTTAAGTTTAAATTTTTAATGCATTTTTAGTTATACTTTGTGTATGGTGTAAGGTAAGAGTCCAACTTCATTCTTTTAAATGTAGATATCTAAATTTTATAGCATCATTGCTGAAAAGACTGTTCTTTCCACTGCTGAGTCATGTATTAGTTTGACAGGACATCAATAACAAAATACAACAAATTATTTTTTTTAAACAGTTTTGTTGGCAAAACCATGCTCCTTTTAAAGGTCTTAGTGAAGAACTTAATTCAGGTCTTCCTCTTAGCTTCTGTTACTTTCTTGGCTTGTAGTAGTATGACTTCAATATACACATTGCATTATCTTGGTATCACTATGCCCAGATTTTCCATTTTTATAAGAATACCAGTCATATTGCATTAGGTGTCCACTCTATTCCAGAATGGCCTTATCTTAACTCATTACATTTGCATGGGACTTGCTATTGTGCAAATGTTTGTGCTCTCCCTTACAATTTGTATGTTAAAATCCCAACCCCCAAAGTGATGGTACCAGGAGGTGAAGTTTCAGGGACATGATTAGGAGCTGAAGGTGGACCTCTATTGAATGAGATTAGTGCCTTTATAAAAGAAGCCCAAGAGATCCCTATCCTTTCCACCATGTGAAGATACAAGGAAAAGACAGCTATCTGTGAACTAGAAAGTTGTCCCTCACCAGACACTGAGTCTGCTGGTGCTTTAATCTTTGACTGCTCAATCTCTGAACTGTGAGGAATACATTTATCTTATTTATTATTTGCTATTTATTTCTGTTATATTTAATACATTCGTTATTTATTATTTATTATGCTCTTGCTTATAAATAGTATAGCATACTATATTTATATAGAGATAAATATATAGTGTAGTATACTATAGGTATGCAATCTGTAGTGATTTGTTAGAACGGCTCAAATGAACTAAAACAGACCTTATTTCTAAGTAAGGTCACATTTTGAGGTACTGCTATTAGGGTTTACAGTGAATTTTGGAAGACGGAATTCAACGCATAACACTCTGCACTCTGGTCCTCCCAAATTCATGTCCTTCTCACATGCAAAATACATTCATCCCATTCCATCATTCCCCAAGTTATTAACTTATTTCACCATCAGCTCTAAGCGTAAAATCTCATCGAAATATCTTCTGAATTCGATGTGGGTAAGACTTACGTCATGATTCTTTGTGAAGCAACATTTCTCTCTATCTGTGAAACCAGGCAACAAGTTAATCCGCTTCCAATATGCAGCGGTATTCAAGGAGGATTGATTCTAGGACCCCTGTGGATTACTACGCCTATACATACTCAAGTCCCTTAGCTGGATCCATAATCACAGCTATAGTACGCAACCTGGCCCACTGTACAATGGTAAGACAGATATAGATATTCTGATTCATATCAGGGTAAATTGGAAGAAGGAAAGGGATCATAGGTCCCAAGAAAGTCTGAAAACTGTCAGAGAAAACTCTGTTAGGTTTTAAGGCTTGAAAATAATTCTCTTTAACAAAATGACCTGAGCTCAGGCTCACCAGAGTGACAGCCACCACCTGCCCTGGGTTGCAGCCCCACTTACTGGAACTGAGGAGGTAGCTCCAATCATTCTCGTTCTTCCCTTTTGTGAAGGATAACATGGATCAGCCTGTTTCTTACCAATAGAATCCCCAAAATCTAGCAGCCTTTCTTCATTGTGTCTCAGTTCTCTCTCCTTAGTTTAACCTGTCAGGGTTTCTGTTGAGATGGTTGATTAAATCCTCAGGTTACAGGTTATATGCCTAATCTTTAGTAAATGGTTGTTCAGCCACACCCTTGGTGTTTTCTCCAGAGTACATTCTTTCAATTTTTAAAAAATGGTGATAGACTGGTAATTGGCTATTTACATTAGAAAAATCTTTGAAGTTCTGATTTCTTTTTGCTTGTGATTTCTTTTTTCAATTTGTCTCTCCCTCTCACATAAGTAGCAAGGAGAACCAGGCTGTGAATTCAAAACTTGGGTTATAAATCTCCTCAATTAAATATCAAAGTTCTTCAGTTACATGTTTGACTTTCCACAAAATGGTAGAGCACACATCAACCTAGTTCTCTGTCACTTTCTAAGAGGATCACATCTCCTCCAGAGTCTAATAAAATTTACCTTATTTCTGCCTGAGACCTTACCAGAAGTAACTTTAACATTCATATTTTAGCAGCATTATGTTTATGATAATATGTGTATTCCCTAAGACCATAAAAACTTTCCCTCCAGCTTTTTTTTTTCTTTCTGAGCCCTTAACAAAATTGCTTTTCACATCCATATTTCTATCAACCACCTCTTTATCACAATCTAGGCTTTTTCTATCATGCATCTCAAAACTCCCAGCCTCTATTGATTACACAATTCCAAAGCCACTTCAGTATTTCTAGGCATTTATTAGAATAGTACCCCAATTCTTGCTACTAAAATCTGTATTCATTTTTTAATTAATTACATCTGCAATCACCCTATTTCTAAACTTGGTCACATTCTGAAGTACTGTGGATTAATACTTGCACATATAAATTTTGAGGAAGACAAAATTCAAACCAAAACAAATTACCTTGGCATCTTGGTGAAAAATTGCTTGACTATATATTTGAGAGTGTATTTCTGGGTTTTTTAATTCAAGCTTTTGGTCCATATGCCTATTCTTATGCCAGGGCCACATGGTTTCAATTACAGTTGCTTTGAAATAAGTTTTGAAATCAGCAGGTGTGTTTTTAAACCTTGTTCTTTTGTTTCAAGATAGCATCTGTTTTTGAGAATCCCTATACATTCTACATACATTTTGGACTGGGTTTTCTTAATTTGCAAAAAAACCCAAAAACACAAAAAAACTGTGTGTTTTGATAGATATTAAATTTAATTTGTATAGCATTTTGGGTAGCATTGTCATCACAAAAACATTAAGCATTCTAATGCATAAAATGGGATGTTTACCCATTTATTTACATCTTTAATCTCATTCTAGAATAGTTGATAGAAGTCTTACCTACCTGGTTATATTTTATATGTCTCACCTCCCTGGTTACATTTATTTCTAATTATTTTATTTTTTAGATTAGATGCTATTATAAATTGAATTGTTCATTTAAAGTTTTTTGCAGATTGTTTCTTTCATGTGCATAGGAATATGATTATTTGTGTGTTGGTTTTATAATCAGAACTTAGATTAATTAATTTATTAACTCTAATAATTGTTTTGTGGATTTTTTGGGTATTCCACCTATGACCTATAAGATCATAATGTCTGTATCAATTGAGATAATCATGTCATTTTTGTTCCTTGATTCTATTAATGTTATATTTCATTCATTTTTGTATATTAATCCATTCTTTGCGTTCCAGGAAAAATCCCACATAATCATGATGAATTATTCCTGTAATATGCTGCTAAATTTTATTTGCTAATATTTTAAGCAAATATTTGCAAATTCATAGGGGATATTAGTCTGAATTTATTATTTTTTTCCTTGTAATATCTTTGTCTAGCTTTGCTACCAGAGTAATGTTGACATAATAGAAAAAGAGACGTGTTACTTTTTCTTCAATATTTTTGTAAGAGGTTGAGACTAACTGGCGTTAAAGTTTTCTTTACCTGGGTGAGTTCACCAGTGATGCCAATGACCCTGGGTTTTTCCTTCGTTGGGCATGCAGTTTTTAATTATAGATTCAATCTCTTCACTCATTGTATATCTATTCAGATTTTCTATTTCTTCTTGAGTTAGTTTATACAGATTGTATGTTTCCAAAAATTTGCCCTTTTCACATAGGTTGTCCAATTTTTAGTGTATACTTTTCGTAATATTCTCTTAGAATCCCTTTTACTTCTATAAAACTAGTGGCAACTTCACTACTTTTAGTACTTGTTTGCTAATTTGAGTTTTCTTTTTTTTAGTTTAATATAAATAAAATTTGTCATTTGCTTTTCTTTTTCAAAGAACCAAATTATTTTTGCTTATTTTCTCTATTGCTATTTTCTCTCTTTTTTATTTATCTCTTCAATAACCATTATTTCTTTTCTTCTTCCTTCTGCTAGATCTGGGTTGAGTTTAATTTCTCTAGATACTTAAGGTTGTAGTTAGGTTGTTGATTTGAGATTTTTTAAAAGTCTGATTGTGGTATACTATTTTGATTTCCTTATTTTTCTCTTTCCTGTTTATTTTTCCAGCCTTAATGAGGAATAAATGACTAATAAAAATTGTATATATTTAAGTATATAAATTGATATTTTAGTATAAATATGCATTATGGAATAATCTCAACATGATGCTAATAAACATATCCATGCCCTCACATAGTTATCACTTTCATGTTCTTTTCTTTTTCTTCTGGTGAAAACACTGAAGATCTATTGTTTTAGCAGATTTTGAGTATACAATACAATACTGGTAACTATAGTTACATTGCTGTAACTTAGCACTCCAGAGCTTTTTCATCTGACATAACTAAAACTTTGTACCCCTTAGTCAACATCTTCCAATTTACTCCTCTCCCCAGCCTAGAAACCATTATACCACTCTCTGTTTCTGTGAGTTTGGCCATATAAGTGAAATCCTGCAATACTTATCTTTCTGTATCTGGCTCATTTCACTTAGCATAATTTTCTCCAGGCTCATCCATGTTGACATAAATGACAAAATTTCCTTTCATTTAAAGGCTGAATAGTATTTGTGTGTGTGTGTGTGTGTGTGTGTGTGTGTGTGTGTGGTGTGTGTGTGTGTGTTTACATAACATTTTCTCTATCTATTCATCCACTGATGGATATTTAGCTTGTTTCCCTATCTTTGCTATTGTGAAAAGTGCTATTGTGAAAAGATATCTGAGAGCCCAGATACCTACTCACGACAGTGATTTCATTTGGATATATGCTTAGAAATGAAATTTCTGGATCACATGCTAGTTTTATTTTATATTTGGTTAAGGAATCTCTCTACTATTTTCCATAATGACTAAACCAATTTACTTTCCCACCAACAATGTATAAGAATTCCCTTCTCTCTCCATATTCACATCTTTTTGTCATTCTGCTGTTAAGATTTGGTGCTATTTCTGGAAATGTTTCTTATACAGAGGTGGATAGCAATGATAATCTAATTGTGCACAGAAGTGACTGTATATAATTTTAAGTCCAAATTAAATGGATCTCAATTCAGCTTCCCTTAGTGGATCTCTGAAATGAATTCTGAATCATTGGTTGTGGTTACAAAAGAACAACACAAAAGATTCTGTGTTGTTGGAGCAAAGTGTCTTTACGGTGGTGGTAGTCATAAGTGAAAATAATATATACAGCCAAATACACAGGGGAGACAGAGACAGAGACAGACAGAAAGAGAGAGAGAGGGATTAGTACATGTAAAACTGGGAAAATCAGGACAAAATCAGTGCACTGTATCACTGTTAATATCCTGGTTGTGAAATTGTACTGCAGTTTTTCAAAACAGTTCCCTTTTCTCCACAACCTCAACAGCACTTACCTTTTGTCTTTTTGACAATATCCACTCAAACAGGGATGAAGTACTATCTCATTGTGGTTTTACTTAGCATTTCTCTCATGATTAGTGATACTGAGCAGATTTTCACATACGCTTTGTCTATTTGTTTGTTTCTTTTGAGAAATTTCTTCTCAAGTCCTTTGCCCACTTTTTAATCAGATCATTTGTTATTTGCTATTAAGTTACTGAAGTTCTTAATAAATATTTTGGACATTAACTCCTTACCAGATCCATGATTTTCAGGTATTTTGTCATTACCTTTTCAAGCTATTGCTTGCCTCTTTTGCTGTGCAGAAACTTTTTTGTTTGATGCAATCCCAGTTGTCTATTTCACTTTTGTTGTCCATGCTTTCGATGTCATATCCATCAAATCATTGCCAAATCCAATGTTAAGTAGTTTTTCCTTACTTTTTTCTTCTAGGAGCATTATAGTTTCAGGTCTTACATTTAAATATTCATTCTATTCAGAATTGACTTTTGTATACAGTGAGATATAAGGGTTCAATTTCATTCTTTGACATGTGGATTTTCAGTTTCCGCAATACCATTTGTTGAAGAGACTGTCATTTCCCATTGGTGCCCTTGTCAAAAATCAATTGATCACAAATATATAGATTTTTTTCTGGCCTCTCTATTTTTTTCCATTTGTCTGTATATCTGTTTTATGACATTACCATACTGTTCTAGTAACTCAATTTTGAAATTAATAAATGATCCTCTAGCTTTGTTTTTCTTTCTCATAATTTCTCTGACTATTCAGTATCTTTTGTGGTTTCATGTGGTATTCAACTGGTTTCTTATAATTCTGTTAAAACGCACATGTATTTTGAAAAGGATTGCATTAAATCTATAGATCACTTTGGGTAATATGAACACTTAAACAATGTTAATTCTTCCAGCCTGTAAACACAATATATCTTTCCATATGGCATGGATTCCGGCTATTTGTTAGCTGAGGCTTTAGATGTGAGATTTAAATCTTTCCTCAGATTTGCAAATTTTCAGCCATATTTCCTCAAATATTTTTTTCTTCCCCTTTCTTTCTCTCTTCCCTATCTGGTATTCCTATAATGTATATGTTGGCAAGCGTGATAGTATTCCACTGGTCATTCAGCTATGTTTATTTTTCTCATTCTTTTTCCTTTTGCTCCTCCAACTGGATAATTTCAAATGTCTTATCTTCAAGCTTGCTGCTCCTCTCTTCTGCTTATGTTAATATAGCATGGAATTTCTCTAATATGGTTTTTATTTTTGTTTTATTAAAGAAATTATCAAAATTTCCAGAATTTTTCTGTTTGTTTTTATGTATATGTTTTGATATTGTCATCTTGCTCAGATGTTGTTTTGTCTGATTTATTTGGTTATTTGTACATGTTTTCCTTTAACCCATTAAACATATTTAAGGCATCTGATTTAATATTATTGACTAATAATTTTAATGTCTGTGCTTCCTCAGGGATTCTTTCAATCAAATTCTTTATTTTCTGTAAATGGGTTGTATGTTCTTATTTCTTTATGTTTTAAAATGTTTGTTTATTACTGGAGAAAATTCTGAGTAATATGTGTGGTAATTCTGAAAATGTAATGCTCTTGTTTCTCAAGAAATGCTTGTTCCTTGCTTGTTTATGCCTGAAGCAACCCTACTGTGATTTTCCAAACTATTTTGCAATCATATTTTGCAAACCATTTATTTCCAAATGATTTTACATATTTGTTGTGTATGGTCGCTGAAGTTTCTGTTCCATTCTTCCATTTTATCTTCAGTCATCAGTTACCTGCCAATAATTCCCTTAAATTTCTGGTTCCCAAGTTGGTAGGGAGCGAAATTCCTGCCTCTTTGAATCTCTTCCTGTCTGTGAATCAATTTCACCCCTTTGAGATTGAAACAATGACCCTATGTGATCACAAGCAGCAATTAGCTATCAAAACACACAGCCTTGATTCCTGGAGGACAAGGTTTCGTTTGCCCATTCTGACTCCAGCAAGATGACCTGAATGTGGTTTATAGTTCTGTGCTGTGGGATAAGGGTTGGAAGCTGATAGACACTACTGTAAGAGCTGAACCTGACCAAAATTTGTCAGTCTTTTCACTGACCTCTCATCAATCTCTTCTCTAGATGCTTCATGTGTTCTATCAGACCCAGAGTTTCAAAATAGTTGCTTCAGACAGATCCTGTGAATCAATTTTTTTGATGTTGGAACAGATTCCTAAAGCTTTCTACTTCTCTGTGTTCTATGAAGTCACTGCTGCTTATTTTTAATTGGGTACTTTCCCTTTTGTTTTTAAGATGTAAATGAGAGTTTTTAAAATATATCCTGGACACCAAATACCTTATCAATGTAGAATTTATAAATATCTTCTTTTATACATGAGTTGTATTTTCACTCTTTATTGATTGTATTTGTTCAGTAAAAATATATTAATTTTGATGAAGTCTAAATTATCTTCCTTTTAGTGTCATATCTATTAAACCACTGTATAGCTTAGAGTTATGAAGATTTACACCTATGCTTATTTTCTTTCCTTCTTTTCTTTTTCTTTTTTTTAATCATTTTTTAATCTAACCATACCAAAACAAAGCATCAAAAAATTAGTTAAAAACTCATGTTCCTCCCCATGGAAATCTTTGATAAAAGGTAAAAGATTTATGCAATCTGAAGAGAAACTGGAGTATTACACCTGTATTTTGTTACCTGGGCTGCAGTGCAGTGGCATGACCATGCCTCAGTGTAGCCTCAAACTCCTGGGGTCAGTTAATCCTCCCACCTCAGCCTCTGGAGGGTAGCTGGGACTACAAGCACAGGCCACCATGCCTGGCTAATTCTTTGTAGTTTTTGTGGAGACAAGGTTTTACTATGTTGCCCAAGCTGGGCTTGAACTCTTGGACTCAAGTTATCTGCTCTCCATGGCCTCCCAAAGTTCTAAGATTACAAGTTTGAGCCATGGTACCCAGCCTACACCTATATATTTTACAAAGAAGTCTATAATATCATCTATTTAATATATTTAATTTTATCATGTATTTAATATATTTAACATATATTAAAGTGTTGGTCCATTTTTATTTAATTTTTTTGTATTTTGTTTGCTAGAGGTTCAAATTTATTCTTTTGCATGTGCATATCTTATTGTCTCAGGACCACTGGTCAAGAGAGTATCCTTCTACCACTGAGTGATCCTGGCACTCTTGTCAAAAATCATTTGACCATAAATGTTAGGTTAGTTGTATATATTATTGAAAGGGGGGCTCAAAAATTTCCAACTATTACTTTTTATTTTTAAATTTCTCCTCAGACTGTATATATGTTTATGACTTTTATGTCTTCTTGATGGAATAAGCCTTTTATAAGAAGTTTGCCTTTTAATTATTAAAATATTGGTTATGTTTAAATTTTAGTTTTAAATTATTTATTGAATATCTAATATGTGCCAGGTACTGTTAAAGACTTTAGAGCATAAACAATGAATAAAGATGTAAAAAATGTTGTTTTTATGGAGCCTGCATTTCAGTTGAAAAGACAGATTGTAAGTATTATATGTAAGTAAGTAATATGCTAATGTAAAAAAAAAATGAACAAGATCAGGAGATCATCACCACTAGATAGAAATGACTGAGGGATTGAGAGGATTGCAAACTACATTGGGTAATGAGGATAGAACATAACAAACGCAACTGAAATTTATTGTTAGGATAATAATCGTGGATTTACTGTTTGCAATACTAGTGCACATGGAAAAGAAATGAAGGTATAAGAAAAAGAAATGAAAATTAATTTGAGTAACTCATACCTGCAGCATTGTTTTAAGAATATCATAAGCACCGCTGTACTGAATTTCCATAGCTCTGTGGGATGGTGCTCATTATTATCCTCATTACATTGGATAGATTGAGGATTAAGGCATTTGTTACTTGTTTATGGTGGTTGTATAAAGCAGGGGTTAGTTAGGTAAGTTAGGCTGCTAAGCTTTTGATAGAGGCAGGAGGTAGACAAATGCCTAGGCATATAAGGAAGGGTCCCCAGAGAATCTCTATCCCACCAAATAAGTGTTTAAACCAGATGTTTTGTACAGATACAGGAACCTGTACAGCATCTTGCTTGGGCATGCCTAC
The DNA here is from genome assembly GCF_001604975.1 of Cebus imitator. Classification (NCBI taxonomy): domain Eukaryota; kingdom Metazoa; phylum Chordata; class Mammalia; order Primates; family Cebidae; genus Cebus; species Cebus imitator. Next base: position 675,309 of record NW_016107587.1, on the reverse strand, counting down.
AACAGACTGGAGGCCCAAATTCACTTAGGGAATAGGGTAGAGCCACAAGGAATTCACATCTTATGCAGAGGAGGAGCCTGGTCTCTTCAGCTCTTGTGGGAATTCTGGTATTCGATTCGTAAGGTGGAAACCTGTGTGCAAGACTCTGGTCTTTGCTGAGAGCATTCCTTTCACTTAATGAATTTCCAACTCCTCACCTTTCGGTGTGTCTGCGTTGCCTCATGTTTCCTGGTTGTGAGACAAGAACCCAGATTTAGCTGAACTAAGGAACACAAACATCTTGCATCACTTTTACATGATTTTGTTAAATATCAAATGTGTTCCATACATATTCTATAATATATTCCAAAACTTTGTTTTTAGACAAAATCTCTCATCACATTTATTTTAAATGAGTCTCTCAAAAGGGAAATATAAAAGCACTGGAAAGCTAAGTTTCCATTTAGAATAATTTTAGTTAAAGTAAGATTCCAGAATATGTCTACATTTTGTTTAAATAATTATTATTTATGCAACCTTCTGTTTGTTTCAAAATATTAAAAATAGAATGTGAGTCCCAGTAAGTAAACAGCCTACATATAGTACCTACTAGTATGTCCAAATATTCAGCCTAGATATTACTTGCATTTTAAGTTACTTCCATAATACTGAAATTAAGAAACAGTAAAATTTCCATTCCAAGAGATAATATTATTCATGTTTATTAATTAGGTACAGTCACAGAACAATCTTGTGTGTGACTAGATAAATTATTTTTGGCATCATCTGACATGTCTGCCTCTTTCAAACTTTGTAAGTATTCCAGTACTTTTAGGCATTGGATTTCAAACATATTTTCAGGCACACATTATTTTCAGTGTGAAGCTTCTTAAATTATTCATTAGATTATCATGCATTAATTTGAGTTACTTTCATTAACAAGTTAATTTATATGCCATTAAATGGGAAACAAGATAAAGTCTGAAATATAATGAAATCACAACTTTAACTCATTATATTAATACTCTTATTAGGATAAGAAACTTCAATTAAATCTACAATCTGTCAGAAAGAAATAAACACAATGAAAGAAAGACTTTACAAGTTACATATGTATAAAAAATAGAGACATAAGATGGTAATTATATTGTAATATTAGCTAATCTTCTTTAGGACCTGAAAGAAGAAATGAATCTTGTCGATATTATTATTCCACTTAGAAACACACAGAAATAAATAAATGTATAGGAATGTAAAACTTTAAGGGACCTTCACTGTTTTATTACCTTGACTATTTACTTCTGGAGGAGGAAGAGTTCTTCATTTGAGAGTGATGTTGGTGAGTCTTCAATGCAATTGGTAGGAATTTTGGTACAATACTACCATATTTGAAAACCTGTCAAAAGTTTATATATAAATCTAAACAATAAAAATCAGGTACAACTACTCATTTATTTATCAATTTGCCAAGGGAAGGCTTTGTTAGATTCTAGGTAAGAATGTGGGGGCAGAGCTGGGTTGGGATAACAAATAAATATGCATAAAGATCATATACCTCTTCCTCCAGAAGTAAACAGTCAAGGTAATAAAGCACATGGCTTCACATCAAAACAGCATTGAAGATGAACGTTGAAGGTTGATATGGTCTAAAAATGCGTAAAACTGGAGGAAACAATGAAGGTACCTTAAAGGGACCTGACATTCAATCTGCGAGATGGGGGGCCTGTGAATAGGAACCTCTCTTCCTTTGCTGAGTTTTTTTTCCTTTTTTCTTTTCGCCCAGCACATTCCATAACCCCCTCATACTTCAAAGTGTCTGCAAGCCTAATACTTCCTGGCTGTGAGACAAGAACCTGGTTTTTACTACAAAAACTGGGTTCAAGAAACTTTGGACAGTTTCTTTAAGCTTTCTGAATATTAATTTGTTCGATTATGTGACTCTAGTTATGCTCACTTCTAGTGCAATGGTGATTAAAATATATTGTAAGACAAAGTGCCTAATGCTTGTAATTACTAGTATTCAAAAATAATGATTTTATTTATTTTGAATAATCCTCACCACTCTCAGAGTTTGCATTGTTGTTTTAAATGAGGGAAGGGGAAAGCAGTGAGATGGGGAGGGGAAAAATTATAAAATTAGTGTAGCTCAACAGAAACCAAGTAATGAGGCATTTCATTAACCCATGAGTTTGGAATGAGATCTTATCACTGTATGAATTTTCTTTTTCTTTTTGTCTAGATGTATGTATCTAAGCAATCACAGAGGAGAAATTAATACATTCAAAGGAGATCCAAAATTACCCTGTCTCGGTAATGCAATTTTTCTATTATTTGATAGGCGTATTTTACACAAATATTTAGTCTTTAATTAACCGTCGATGGCATCAATATTTCTGAGATAAGTCATAAAAATGTTAGCTAAAAGCTGCATCAGCACTTTTAAGAAGACAAAAAGCCTGAAGGAAAATTCAGACTTTATTTTAAACTGAAAAGATATACCTTGGTCAACTGTTAGAGGTGTAAAATAAAATGTTTTTCTTCAAAATATATTCATATTAAATTATAGCACCTTTCCAGTCCCTGAAGAAGCACCAATGATATATAACAGATTGAAGTATGTGCCCTTATTACTTTCTGCGCTGTCTAAATGCTTATGGTAGCATGTTATGAATACATGTTTGTGGAATTGAACTGAAATCAATTTAACTGAATTGAGGAAAGAATCACTACACAGTTACCCAGTGGCTACACTCCAGAGTTTGAAAGCTCAGATAATTTTATAAAAATATTCTTATTGTCTTTCAAAGTGTAGATTAAGAATGGCAACATTATCTTGTTTTATTTTTCTTTTAAATTCTGATTCCAGAGATTCATTAGAAACAAAGGAATCACCTTTGGGCCTGCTGGGCATAGGGATGGAGGATAGATAGCATTAGGAGAAATACCTAATGTAGATGATGGGTTGATGGGTGCAGCAAACCACCATGGCACGTGTATACCTGTGTAACATACCTGCACGTTCTACACATATATCCCAGAACTTAAAGTATAATAAAAAGATAAAATCTATTTAGCAAAAACAAAACAAAAAGCAAAGGAATCAGAATCTCAGGCCATCACTCTTTTAAAAAGCTCTTCAAGGTGGTTCTTGGGTGCAGGGAAGCTTGAGAATTGTCTTGTCAACAGATAGAGTCTCTTTTATAATGAAATAACTTGCTCTCCACCTTTGCAACAGCCATGATGAAATCCTAAGACAAACATACCTTCACATATATTTATATACACATAAGTGTGTGTGTGTAGTCTATGATATATGGAACTAAATATGAATTAAATGCCTATCTTTGATGATTTTATAATACACTCATTCCCATGGGTGACAGTGTGTCTTCTGCCCATGTTCAGGCTCTGGTGCCACTGCCTTGCTGTCTGCTGCCTGCAACATCTACATCACCATGAGCATCGTCCTCTTAAGGCTGGCCCTGAGCTGTGTGTGTGTGTATGTGTTGGTTATTTCCTGTAAAATTTTAAATATTATTCCTTCTACTTTCATTTTCTTTAAATACTAAATAACACAGGAAGTGCTGCTGCTTATGCATTTACTGACCACCTCCCACATGAATGCATTTTAATTCAATATTTGGTCTAGGTTGTGATTCTGTCTCTGACTCTAATGTTTAAGTAACAAACGTATAATAAAATTGAATAAATTGATTGCAATACCTCCACAGCCGGCTCAGTGAGTATGCCTATAGTTAGACTAGATTTTAGACTTGACTAGAATACAATGAATATTCCTAGCCTTGGAATAGATTCTAGACTTCAACTAGATTCTAAAGACCTGCCAGTTAGTCAATGGAAGCTACCTGTTGGATAAAGCACAGTTATCTAAAAGTTAAACTAGGAGGTGATATGGAACTTCAACCTGGATTTGTGTACCATGCTGATAATAGCCATATCTTTACTACTTTTCTCTCGTGTATAATTCTACCCCAACCATCCGTTCCACATCTCCACCTATCTGCATGACATCACTATCACTATCCTACCTGATTATGATATTATAGAGCCTGACAGCGGCTCCTCCTCATGATTTCTTGATTTCTTTTTAATCAACTGCCATTAAAGATATCACACCATTAATTTCAAACATTATTATTACTTTTAATTAAAAGACTTTTTTTAGCACATGTAGGCTTACAGTGAAATTGAGTGGAAAGTACCTCACCTTCCTCCTCAAGTTTTTTTTATTACAAACATCTTTCATTAGTGTGATACATCTGTTACAACTGATGAACAAATATCAATACAGTATTATTAACAAAATTTTATAGTTCACTTTATATTATATGGGTTTTACAAATGTGTAATGACATATATCTGCTATTATGATATTTTGCAGAATAGTCTCATTGTCCTAAAAATCCTCTGTGCTTCGACTATTCATCTTTCTCACTCTCTCTCCCTATGTCCTTCAAATCCACTGATCTTTTGATTGTCTCCATAGTTTTGCCTTTTCCAAATGTCAAGGAGTTGGAATAACACAGCATGTAGCCTCTTCAGATAGGCTTCTTTCACATAACAATATGCCTTCAAGTTTTCTCCAAGTCTTTTCATGGCTTGATATTCATTTATTTTTTATTGCTGAATAGTATTCCATTGTACGGATATACTACACTTCGATGATCTGTTCAACTATTGTAGCATAAATACCTCAGTTTTCTCCAAGTTTTGGCAATTATGAATAAAGCTGCTATAAATATTTATGTGCACTTTTTTGTGTGGACACAATTTTTTATTCATTTGGGTAAATGCCAGGAAGCACCATTGCTGGATCACATAGCAAGACTATGTTTAGTTTTGTAAGAAACTGCCAAATTGCCTTTCGAAGTGACTATATCATTTTCCATTCCCAGCAGCAATGAGTGAACAATCCTGCTGCTCTCCAACTTCATCAGCATTTACTGTTGTTAATGTTTCTGGATTTTAGCCATTCTTGTAGTTATGTAGGATTAAGTCATCATTGTTTTAATCTGCAGTTCTCTAATGACACACGATTTTCAACATTTTTCCACATACTTATTTTCCATCTGTATATATTCTTTGGTGAGGTGTCTATTGAGATATGCTGCCCATTTTATTAAATTAGGTTTTTTGTGTGTGTGGAGTTCAGAAATTTGTGTAAATTGTGGTTACTAGTTCTTTTTTAGTTATGTGTTTTGAAAATATTTTTTGCCTAGTGTGTGGTTTGTCTTTTTATCTTAACATTGACTTTTTCAGAGTGGAAACTTTTAGTTTTAACAAAGTTCAACTTCTTAACTTTTTTAATGTATTGTGCTTTTAAGGTTGTATCTAAGAAGTCATTGCAAAACCAAATACACCTAAATTTTAGAATAAGTTTGTTAACATCTGCAAAATAATTTTCTAGGATTTGATTAGGATTGCATTGAACCAACAGACCAAGTTGGAAGGGACTGATATGTTTACACTATTGAGCCTTCTTATCAATGTACATAAAACATCTCTCTATTTATTTAGTCTGTGATAGATCTCATCTGAATTTTAAAGTATTTCTTATATGGATCTTGTACCTGTTTTGTTTGCTGTATGCCTAGGTATTTAATTTTGATGTTAATGTAAATGACATTGTATTTTTCATTTGAAATTTCAGTTAGTCATTGCTGGTATTCAAGAAAGCAATTGAATTTTTTGGTATTACTTTTATATTGTGTAGCTTCTCCATGATGACTTATTAGTTCTACGAGGATTTTCTGTTGTTGTTGATTCTTTGAGGATTTTTTTTTTTGCATATATAATTATGACATCTCTAAACAAGACCAATTTTATTTCTTCCTTCCCAATATATGTTCCATGTATTTATTTATTTATTTTGCCTTATTGGGTTCACTTGAAATTCTTGTACAATGTTGAGTAAGACCAGAGGGAGTGGTATCCTTGCCTTGATTATGATCTTGGGGGAAAACATGCAGCTTTTCATCATCAGATATGATGTTAGCTGTAGGTTTTTGTAGATGTTCTTTTTCAAGTTAAGGAAGTTCTCTATTCCTAGTTTGCTGAGCATTTTTATAATTAATCAGTGTTGAATATTGTCAAATAATTTTTTTGCTTCTATTGATATAATTATATTTCTTCTTTAGTCTCCTGATGTGATAGTTTGAGATTTTTTAAATGTATAATTGACTTTTGAATATTGAACCATCTTGCATACCTGGAAGAAACCCCACTTGGCTGTGGTGTGCAGTTTTATTTAGTTATTAGATTAGCCAAACATATTTTAACTACATTTGGTCTTTTCCTAGTCAGTATTTATTTTTAGTAAATTTAGCTCTAAAAAAATCTTTCCTGTTTGTGTGCAGTGGCTCATGCTTGTAATCCAAGCACTTTGGGAGGCTGAGGCAGGAGCATCACTTGAAACCAGGAATTCAAGACCAGTCTAAGCAACATAGAGAAACAATATGTATTAGTCCGTTTTCACACTGTTGATAAAGACATACCCAAGACTGAGCAATTTACAAAAGAGGTTTAATTGTACTTATAGTTCCACATGGCTGAGGAAGCCTCAGAATCATGGCAGAAGGCAAGGAGGAGTAAGTTTCATCTTACATGAAAGGCAGCAGGCAAAGAGAGGATCAGGAAGATGTGTGAAAGTGGAAACCCCTGATAAAACCATCAGATCTCATAAGACTTAATCACGACCCTGAAAACAGTACGGGGAAACTGCTCCCATGATTCAATTACGTCCCACCAGGGCCCTCCCACTATGGGAGTACAATTCAAGCTGAGATTTGTCTGGGGACACAGAGCCAAACCATATCACACTGTCTTTAGAAAAAATAAAAAGAATTAGCTGGGTGTGGTGGCATGTGCCTCTGGTCCCAGCTACTCAAGAGGCTGAGATGGGAGCATCACTTGAACACAGAAGGTCAAGGTCGTCAGGAGTCATGAGGGCACTACTGCACTCCAGCCTCGGCAGCAGAGTGAGACCATGTGTCAAGAAAAAAATTTTTTTTTTCTTTTCTTTGTATCACTGTTATCACATTTTAGTACATATAGCTTCTGTAAACCCAAAATATCTGAGACAGGTCTCAATCAATTTAGAGGTTTATTTTCCAAGATTGAAGACATGCTGAAGAAAAAGAAACACAAAACCAGGGACAATCTGTGATCTATGCTTTTACCAAAGAGGGTCTGTGCCCATCAATATTTGAAAAGGAAAGCCCAGGCAGTATGGAAAAGAAGAAAGAAGAAAAAGGGAAATGTAGGTAAAAGGGGAAAGTGGTTGCATTTGTTTTTTTTGTTGGTTTGTTTGTTTTGATGCTTCCGTCAGTGTTCACTGAATCCACGTTTTAAATGTGAAGGAGGGGAAAGAGGAATAGCCGATTACGTATTCCTCTCATGCTCAGTAAACGAGCACTTTATGTAAGATAAAGTAAACATAGAAATGCACCTGTGGAGACATCTGGCCTTCTACTTGCAGCTATTTGTTTGTGTGACTCAGTTTTCAGTTTAATGTTTCCCTACAGCATAGCGCATTCAGGGTCCTGAGATTTTATTTTCCTTTCGCAACTCCTGAAATAGTTTAAACCAGACTCATTACAATAGCTTTTAATCACTTTCTGCCCTTGCCCCATCTTTCTCTCTGCCCCTGGACATTAATTATTTCTGCAAAGCAACATGTGTGGCAATGTCTTATTCCCCTGTCTGGCATGCTTTTCCCTGATCAACAGGATTCTCCCACCCTGACTCCTGGTTGTCTTCTCCAGGAGGCTTTTTCTAACCACCCTAAGGAAAACTGCAATATCATCTGCCACCAACAGTCCCTTTTCTCTTCTATGTGTTATGCTTCTGTAATATTCTCAGCATCTGAATTAGCTTTCTATTGCTGTCATAAGTAATTTCCATAAATGTAGGGACTTAACAAAGTAAGCTTGGAACTCTCTGCACTGAACTGAGCACTGCACAAGGCTGTGCTTCTTTCTGGAGTTTCTAGGAGAGAATGCACCCCTTGCCTTCTTCAGTTTCTGGAGCCACTCACGTTTGTTGACTCATGGCTCCTGTTTTCAAAGCCAGTGATGTATAATCTCTTGGATTCTGCTTCTCTCATCATGTATCCCTCAACTGCAGCGGAAAAAGGTACTCTGCTTTTAATGACTTATGTGGTTAGATTGGCCTCAATTGGATGATCCAGGATACACTTCCTACTATTTTAAAGTGCATAAACTTAATCCTATCTGCAAAGCTAAGTTTTCCTGTAAAGTAACATCTTCCTTGATTGTGGGATTAAGAGATGGTCACTTTGGTGGGGGCATTATTCTGCCTACCATCCCATGTAGAGTTCTAAGCTTTCTATATTCATTTTTATTATATTTCCAAAAACTAAAATGTAAATGGGTGAATGGGTATAAAAATGTGATGTGCCCACACTTCTTGCACCTTTGGAGTATGAATCCAGATCTTGAACTCTATTTGGTCCTGGGTGCCCACTTAAAGGCAAACTCTGTTGTCTTATCCACCTAGAGGTTTGGGATACAGCAACAAAATAACATTATACTCACTTTAGTTGGAACCATTTAACCAAGATAATCTTAGAGAAACTTTATTTAGGATAGACAATAGGAATTCCAAAAAGCTTGCAGGAGGAAGCTATAAGTTCTGGGTAATGTAAATTTTATAGAGACCTGGTAGTTGTTTTAAATTTTGTGTTTCTATCTTGATTTTCACTGTAGTTCCGGAAAGAGCCTGGCACATATAAATAAGGTACTTAATAAACGCTTGCTGAGTGAGTAGATATCACTACTTTGGGTCCTAGTGCTTTGGGTACATGTCTAAACTTGCCATTGATTTGTACATTTATTAAGGTCAAGGCTATGCTTTATGCTAGCATGTCTTTTTCATATCCTGCTAAATGATCAGTATGAATCAGTGTGTGCTGAGTAAACAAGCTTAGAATGTAACGAGCTAAAATGTCTTCTGAATTAAAAAAAAAATGACATTACAATGCCAACTGCAATATTATATTTGGCTAAAACCAAAATGCCAATAAGCAATAGGATTGTTTCTATGAGAATAATGCAATCCCAAAATTGGTTCAAAATGTTTTGTAAATTATTTATTTGCTGGTTGGCATTTTGTATGTTCTTAAAATCATCTAATTTTCCAAAGACTTCCAAAATAGCTTCTCTATGAGTATACTCACACCCCAGCAGTTACTTATATGTTTCCAAGGCTCTAAGGTCACATTCTTTTTTTCCTCTAATGGTGTCTCCTCTAAGTGAGTCTGCTTCTATCTCAGGACATCAAGGAAGAACAAATATAGTTATACCTTTAATTTGTAAAATGCACTTAAATCTACATTATGCATCTTGCTTAATAGCTTAATTTCCCTTTTGGTAGAATCCCAAGTACTTAGTTATCTATTGAATATTAGGTCTGGGGGAAGACAAAGTTGGTGCCTATAAACCTCCTCATTCTATGCCTGCACTTTTCACATTTTCTTGTCTCTGCTGACACCTAGGTGACGACATATATTGACTGGGGACTCTGCCCTATTAACTAAATTCAATGAAAATGGAAACTGATGTGTTCATCCCAGCAAGGAAGGGCCTTTCTGTTGCCGTATATTCCATAATAAACAAATGCAATATTTACAGCAAGAGCAACCTTCATGGCTTCAAAGGAAGTTGTAATTACCAGAATATCCTCTTTCTCTGACAGAACATATCCATATTCCTGTTATTTTATCTGTAGCACAAGGAGGAAAAAGGAGTTGAAGACCTTTTGAATACGTAATATATGCCAGCATCCTATGAAGTTTAAAATAAGGAACTCTTTTTTCAGTTGCTTGTGGGAATACTGGTGTCACCTATTACATATCTGCATTTGAAACTTACTGCTTCCAAAACTTACTGTATATATGACCTTAAGTAAAGCTTTACCAGTGTTCTGCAAGCCTAGTTTCCTCGTCTGTACATTGAAAGTGTAAAATGATTCTTACTAATAAAAACATAATGATTTTATTAGAACTAAATTAAATAATTGATCTAAAACAATTACATGGCTCTGCTCAATAAATTGCATATTTATGACTATCTTGTTACTTTGTGCAATTTTTCACAATATATAAAAAAGACTTCCACCAATTCACTTTACTTACTTGGTTTTAATATACATATTTTAAAAATTATATGTCAGTGTTCTAAAATAGTCGCCTTTACTTTACACACCCTGAGGGTACCACACCCATTCCTGTTGAGAAATAATCTGAATCATTTTGATTGCTCAGTAATGGTCACATTGTCACATTATTTTCATTAAGACTGATCACCTCCAGTGAAGGACGAGTTAGAGGCTAGAAATTGATCTCTCTTAAACACACACACATGCACATACACATATACACAGTCTTGCTACCAGGAGGATAAAAGAAGTATAAAACAAGACTGCAAAGCATACAAACAAGCATTTTCTTTTCAAATAGAGACCCAGAACTTATAGCTTTCTCCTGCAAACTTTTTGGAATTCCTATTGTCTATCCTAAGTAAAGTTTCTCTAAGATTCTCTGGATTAAATGGTTCCATCTAAAGTGAGTATAATGTTATTTTGTTGCTGTATCCTAAACCTCTAGGTGGATAAGACAATAGACTTTGCCTTTAATTGGGTGCCCAGGACCACATAGAGTTCAAGATCTAGATTAATATTCCAAAGGTGCAAGAAGTGTGGACACATCACATTTTTATACCCATTCACCTGAGAGGCGGAAATAACTGTACCAATTTATAGCCAACCATTTACCTCATGTATAAACATCACTCACTTCAGTTATGAAAAATTATTCCTATCTGCTGTCATGCTAAAGACAAAATCTCTGATGGAGGTTGAGATAGCAGGAGTTCAAGAACTTTAGACATAGAAATCCTTATGCTAACTGTCCACCTTTGGTGTGTATAACCCTGATTAGGGTAATCCAGATTTCAACTCATCAACCTGGATTTGCAGGTTAAGATTAATTTATAAACAAATGTATTGCACTATTGTCTCTTACTATTTTAAATTATACATTGTTAAAGTGAATTACAGGCAATTAGCAACTTCAGAACCTGAAAATATGTTATCTCACATAGCAAAAGTAACTTGGTAGATGTGATTAAATATTCCATCCCTGAGGTGGTGACATAATCCTGGGTTTTCCAGGTGTGCCAAATCTAATCGTGCAAGTCATTAAAAGCAGAGAAGCTTTACTAGCAGTAGTGAGAAGGAGAAAGAGAGGTGTGAAAATGGCAGAAGGGTAAGAGCAGAGTCCCTGGCTTTGAAGATGTAGTAATAGAAAGTTCTCATTTACACCTAGCTTTCAAATCATGAGTCTTTTATGAAATAGTTACCTATGAAGAGCCATGATTATATGGTAATACATTTAAGATGTGTGTTATGAATTTTAAATGTTGAGATGGTGAAATCTGCAATATCATTTGATACCTTAGGATGCATCAGTGAAACAGAATCGCTTATAGAAAAATGGGACAGTTCTGGAAGAAGTCTTAGATCTTCCTATCAGTGCAGAATCAAATGTGGGAAAGGATACATTTCTAGCTCAGGCAGAGGTGTGAGTGTCCAGTGCTCAAAATTGTGTTAAGAAACCTTGAGTTTGCTTATCTTTCCTTTTATAAAAGTCTCTAATTGAAAATATAGTGCATATTAAATAATTTCTTCTCAGTAGTTTTAAACTGGCAAATAGTCATGACTCAAGAAGATGTTAACTTTAAAGAAACCGAATTAAATGAACATAAATTAATGTGAAGAGTGTATGGCCCAAAGAAGGCTTGCCTGCAAGTAAGAATGCAATTCATTCTGACAATTGCAAGAATATATTTATTTTGTAAATTCAGGGAAAATTATTCTATCCAGAATTAATCAATTGCTACTCCCTTTACCTCATGGAAATGCTGCTGCTCTCATTGTTAAGTGTCCCACTGCACTGGGATTATCTGATTATCTTCCTATGTCCTCCAAAATGTAAGAGAGATGAAAACCCTGGAATTCCATCTTAACAGAATTACCACTACTGATGAGTGATTTGTCAATCACTCCATGTTGAATAACTAAATTCTTCAATACGTAAAAAGTAAATTGAATTACCACACAATACTGATCAACTACAACTACAGTTTCTTTCTAGATTTGTATTGGTTAGCTGAAATAAATTGTGACCTACATTACCTATTTTCATCTCTCACCAATAAGAGCTCGTAGATTTGTTAGTACTCTTGTTTATCTTTAATTTTGTAATTTTGCTACATTTTCAGTCTATTTTCAAATTCTTTTCTATGGATGGGAAAAGTTTCTAGGTAGATATCTCCACTTGCCCCTTTCTTCAGACCATTGTCTTATCTGTGATTGGAAATGTCCACTCTGATTATTTGTCATTTTTGTCTCCAAAGACAGATGCCTGAAGCACCACCAAAATCATTCATTTTACACCGATACAAAAACCTCTGGTGAGATTAGAGTTTATAGAGTGATGGTCAACAGAGGCAACAATCTGTAAACAGAATCTTTAAAAAGCACTATCATTGGTAATAAAAATGAAGATTTCAATATATTTTTATGATGTCAAATATGATGATGTTGCTGTAGTATTTATCAAGATGTTATTCTGCAGTATAGCAACGTTACTACAGAATTCATCATGGCAAAGGCTGGACTTCCAAGCCATAGACCACCTTTTCTATTTTATGCTTTTCCCCTATCCCAGTACAACGGCGCTATGAACACAGCAATCTGTACACATGCCTAATGAAACAGTGTCTCTGCCTGCTTTGAGGCTTTGATCTCCTTGCCTTGATATCTGGGATATCCTGCCATATCTTATGCTTCTACATGAAATCTCTCTAAATTCCCAAGACAAGGTGTAAAACACCACTACTTATTTGAAGAATTATTTTCCCCAGATTAAATTATTCATGAGCACCTGTTTCTCAGCATATTGAATGTATTTCTATATTATTATTACTAATTTCCTTGAGAGTAGGAAATAAATATCTTGATCATGTCTGCACCTCTGCTTTGCAATAAATCTTGACACTAAGTAAAAAGCACAGAAAATATTTGTTGAAAATTTTTGAATTGAATCAAATTGAAGTGAATTGACCTGATTAAGGCTTTTAGAATTGCCTGGGATGAGTTGGCCGCCTAAGAGTTGTTTTTCTTTTTTTAAACAAATGAATGCAGGCTTAATTCAGCATTAATTTCATTTTAAATATTATTATTGATGGGTCTCTAATTAAAATTGCTTCACCTTTACATTTACTGTAATATTGTTCTTGTATAGTTATCAATTGAAAATATTTATTATTTTCCCTGTAGAGGTAAATATAAAATTATAGGAACCCAGAGGATGCACTGAATTTTAGAGGCTAAAGTTATTTTGGAACAGTCAATTTTGTTCCACTTTGTTGCTTTGCATAAAGTGGTAGACATGATTAAATGTGCTTTAGATATTGAGATTAATTTAAAGGAAGAGAACACCAATATTCTTGTCTTTCCGTGTTGAAAATATAACACATCCAGGACATGCCTTCTGAAAGGAATAGATAGGGATCTCTGAAGTGGCCTTTCCCATGAGTGGCTGCCATCTCAAATGTGACCCTTTCTCACAAAACGCAAAGAAATCTCCTTCACAAGTTACTACTTGACTTCCAGAATTCTCCCTTGGCTTATTCTCTGTATGAAGAACCTGTACTCCTCCTCTAAACCCAGCTCCCAAAATCTCCTCCCTGTGGGCTGGATCTGTTGGGGAGAAGCCATTCCTCAGCCTGCTCACAGGTCCAACAAAAAAACTCTTTATACATTGTTTGTAGGGCCCCATGCCTCTTCATTTGCTTCTTCCATTAGAACAGAAGCCAACCAAAAGAAGAGATTTAGTCATTATGGTCATTACCTACCACATGGTAGTCATTGCCTACCACAATGTCTATAATCTTTTTACATATTTTTGTGTGAAAATGAGTGAAAGCCTGAGTAATGACGGGGTCTGCTAAGGTGAGCTTGCTATGACATGTAGGTGCTGTATATGACATTGCAGATATTGGCAGAAGTAATCAGTAAGCAAAAGGAGAGCTACTGAACCAAGCAAATACTGTCAGATACATTTACTCTCCACCATCCAGAGGGCAGACAGCAGAGAAAACACTACAGAAATGGACTTCTCCAGAGATCCAAGAGGTACTGATTGCAAATGGACTCCAGGCCCTCTGGGTGTGCACTATATTTGCTTTCCTGCCTAAAGCAGGTACCAATTATTGACCCCATGCATTTGGTAAGCCAGTCTTCCAGCTAGAGGAGAAAGTTTAAATCTAAATAGATGCCTCTATTTCAGCCTGGAGGTAGTTTTTCAGATTTAGGGTCTAAGCCAGAAAGAAAATAAAAAAGAATAGCATTATGAGAAGACTTAAGAAAATCAAGACCAGTTTTAAGGGAATGGTGAGTAAAAAAGACAAACCCAAGTAGGGACAGCTCATTCCCACTGTCAATCATAGGGAAAGGCCCTCTGCAGACAGCAGGAGAAAGGTACCTGGAGACAGCCGCTGTTTGAACTTCTCAAACTGAGTTCCCATTTTACACGTCAGAATGTCTTGAAATCGTTGAGACCACTCTTGGGTGACACAAAAAATAGGTCAAGATATGACCCTTGCATAGAATACATGCTGAAGATGAGTGAGCATATTTTCTAAAGAAGTTCATCTACTTAGATGGCACTGACTGCATTTATTTACCTTTTGCTTGGCACTAATGTTCAGTAAAGTCTTACCTGTCATTCTCAACCTGGCTATGTCCTGTCAGAGATAACTGGAATACTTGCTTGTGTTCACAATTAAGCCAGATTGACAAAGGGCAGTATGGTGTGTCTGCCTTATTTTTTATTTATTCAACTACATTTATTAATTTAAGACAGGATCTCGCTCTGTCACCCAGACTTCGGTGCAGTGGTGTGACATAGCTCACTGCAGATTCAAACTCGTGGGCTCAAGTTATCTACCCATGTCAGCCTCTGGAAATGCGGCACATGACTGGTTTAACTACACAGAGATGTCCAAAGCACTCATGTAACACCCAGTATCTAGGTGGCCTGCAAAGGTTGATCTTTCAATTCATTTTCGTAATTTTATTATGAAAGGAAATATGTCTTCCTTAAAAAGGATGCAATCTGAATTAAGTCTGGATGGCTTATTTTTTATTGATTAGATTTTTGTGAATCTGATTACAATAATAGATCCAAATAAAATAAATATTCTCACAAACAAATTTTGCATGTAATTTCATGATATTCATAGATCCATAAACTTAATCATGAATAACAAGTAGAAGCACTGCACTGGGGTGGAAGAGGAACCAGAAGCAACTGTTGCAAAATACAAATTCAAAGTTCTCACAAAATTTAAAAAGTATTACCCACCATTCCAAGCGTTAAAAGTATGTTTGGTGAACCAGGGGCTTTGTGCTAGAGAAACGGAGGTGAACCTGTGTTCCTCTGGCAGTGTCACTCATGTGTCAGGCTGCCTCTCTAAAAGTGTGTCTGACAGAGGATGGTATCACTACTAATGGCTTGATCCCTGTCACACTCAACATGTAAAGAAAACATGGTGGAACTTGAATAAATAATCTCTACACAATTAATGCAAAATGAAGCCAAACTTGTAAAGGGAGAGAGAGATTCTGTTTCCTGGCTTTAATCTGAATGAAGAAAACAGCAAATTTCTAAAAATATACTTAATGTCGCCCATATACTGATGAACTTGGGAAGAGCAAAGTTGATAATACAAGATTTTTGAATCAAGAAACTGAAATAGCTAGGGATGTAAGCAGCCGCCCCATCTTTCTTTCCAGAAGAATTTTTAGAATGTAAACTACACAGTCTGACTCCAAAATTGCCTGGGGAACAGTTTCTGATTTACACAGAAAAGTTAAGCAATGTGCTGAGGGCCTTCCAGATCATTCATTCCCAAGGGCATGTGGAGATGACTCAACAGCAGCTTGAGGTTTCTTGGCTTCTTTTCTACAGAAAGCACAGCATCAGGGCTCAGCCATGTGCATCCTCTGAAATATACTGCACCCTTTCCTTCTCCCTCATCAGATTGATCCTCTCCCTGCTGAAGGCATGCTTTGTGAAAGCATGTGGCCTGTCCACCTGAATTTCTGAATTGGTTGAGGTTTCACTGATCATGCTGATGCAAGTTCTCTCTTCTTCTCAAGATTGGACAGGGACTCTGACTGCCTCTTAGAGCTGGTAGCAATAGAAAAGGCTCAAAGACTTCTCAACACCAAAGCAACAATTGACAAGTGAATGATTATGCACATGCCAGGGCACTGGGCTTTATGAAAAGCATCAGTTTTTCACCGAGGAAAGGAAAGCTGCTTTGGGTCATTGTAAAAACATGTAAAATTGTGGCCAGAATTTAATGGGCAGCATATGGAGTCACAGCAAATGGAATGTCTCAGCTGTGCATTTGCAATCCTCACCACACTACTGCAGCCAAACTGTCTGACTCATGCAGAGACTGGTGGGAAGCAAACAGGTATTATGGCTTCCAGAGAAACATCTCAGCTAGCTGCAGCAGCAGCTGTACAGCTGGGTGAGAGATGAGAATATATACCAGAAAATAATAGGAGTAGAGTGCAGGCTGTATGCCAGAAATGAGATTACATCGAAAGGTGGTAGAGGATGGGTTCAAGCCTGGAAACTACTAATTGGAACAGAAAGAGCAAAGGATTGGAAGAAAAGAGGAGTCATAGCCAAATTCAAAGCCTGGGAGCTGCCTTCCGTATAATTTAAATATCGTTTACAGGAGCCTTGAAAGTCATTTGCAATTTTTCTCTTGACATACAATCCTGGCCTCGTTCACTGCCTTTCAATTATTTCTTTTTCTCCAGCTATGCTAGTTACACTGAGCATATTCATTATAAGTTCATGATATTTCATGTGATAATAGTTTTCCATGCTAGAAATTACACTTCCCTATTTCCTAGAGCTGGCAGTATTCCCACAGCACTTTATAATCCGGTTCAAGTATTTATGCCTCTCTCAAGACTTTCTGCCTCTTCTACTGAAAATTCAAGGATGTGTCTTGTGTTCCCAAGAGTTTTTTCAATGCCTCTCTGAATAATTATATTGCACACTCTCATAAATAATTGAAGCATGCGATGGAAGCTTGTATGTGCACATGTACGCACATGCGTGTGTGTGAGTGATGGAGTGGATGTGGGTGTGCCTGAGTGGTTATGTGTAGCTGAGTGTGCATATGTATGTGTGTGTATCTGTCTGCCTTGTCTCTTCTAGAAGGTAAACTTTCTCAAGGTAATTTCTGTGTTTTATTTATCTCTGTTTCCCTAAACATTTCCATAGTACATTGCACATGATAAATGTTCAACTCATGTTCATTCAATAAAGAAGTTAATACATTAGACGTTTTATATTCTAGTAATAGAATTTTAAAAACATTTGCATCCATACATGAAAATGACAATCCAATCTCTAGTCTCCTAATTTGAAAGCTAATCTTGATTGCTTTCAAATGTGTATTTTTTTACAAGCAACTCTTTGACCAATTTCAGTTATCTGATCTTCCCCTGCCAAAGCCCATGTATTCATGTACTTTCATGATTTCAAATATGTAGCAACACCTATCTGTCATGGTAAAGTCATGGAATTGCCAAAAAAAGAAAAAAAAAAAATTCCCCAACTTTATTACACAAAATTGCCATTTAATGATGACATAAATAATATAAAATCATTCATATAAATAATATAAGACCAGAAAGTAATAAGTTGGAAACAGAAAAACTATAACTAATAAATGAGTAAACATTAAATTCTTTTTTGGAAAATTCAATACAATAGAAAAACCTTCACTACACGTTAAAAAATAATAAGTTTGATGAATGGAGAATGTACAGAATAAGAAGTAGGAATATCAAGCATTAAATAATTAAACAAAGAGAGAAATTATACATAAGCTTACACTTACTCCAAAATACAACTCCATAAATATTTACTTTACTTATTATTAAACTAAATATATTGGTAGTATACAGTATAAAATGCCAATTTGCATGGAAAAAATAGTGAAAATTTTAAATTATTTGTTTCTCAATGTTTTGTTTGATTCTGCCTGGGTTTTAAAGGGTATGCAATCTTACTACTAAGAAAACTGTTCAAGATCCATAGACAAAAATAAAATAATTTTAAGTTGTTTGTTGATGTGAGCATAATATTGATATGAAACCTATAACCATTGCCTAAAAATGAAACTCAATTCTCATTTTTAAATGTCAATGTAAAAATGATATTTATCTTCAAACAAAATCTAATAACATATATACCACATTATAATCAAGTAGAATTTATTCCAGAAATACAGCCCAATACATCAACAAATTTTATCAACAGAGTTCTGAGAAGAAATAAAAATAGCCTTGCACTTTTTAGATTTGAACTTGGATGTGTACACAATTGGAAAGACTATCAGCACCACCCTAAGGCCAGGAAAAAAGATAGAAAACTGCCAAGTAACCAAGGTTTTTGAGCCCATTGGAAGATTAAGGTAGAAAGGATTCCGAGTTCATGTGTTTGGCCCCCAAGGTTAGAGCAAGCATCTTCCTGACAGCATTTTATCATCTAAAGTCCAGCGAAATGCTTCCCCATGGTGGCCGGTGGCTGGCTGGCTCAACTCTCTGTTGAAACTGTTGCAAGGAAAAGAGGAAAAATCTTGGCCCGGTTCAGACCTTTTCCTCAAAGCCATCCCCCGCCAGACTGCTTGGTGTCAGAGATCTGCATGAAAAGTCTTCTACCCACAGGAGAAGGGAGATGGGGCCACACAGAAAGGGCCTCAAGGGGACTCTGCTCCACCTGGGACCAGGTGCATGGCTGATGCTGAGTTGTTAGCACTGCATTATTGAAAATGCCAACCAGAATCTAGAATCTGTGGCCATTGAGGTTTTCCCGACACCGGGTGAGTATTTGGGAACTGTTTGAGCCTTATAGTCCAATACTCTTTGTTCAGATTTTAAATTCTCAGAATAAATGTTTTTCACAGAAAAAAAAAGGCCCACATACAAGCTTCCATCTCATGCTTTGATTATTTATGATAGTGATACTTATATGTTCAGAGAGGCATTGAAAAAACTCTTGGGAACACAAGACACATCCTTGAATTTTCAGTGGAAGAGGCAGAAAGTCTTAAGAGAGGCGTAAATACTTGAACTGGATTATAAAGTGCTGTGGGAATACTGCCAGCTCTAGGAAATAGGGAAGGGTAACTTCTAGCATGGAAAATTATTATCACATGAAAATCATGAACTTATAATGAATATGCTGAGTGTAACTAACATAGGTGGAGACAAGGGAATAACTGAAAGGCAGAGAATGAAGACAGGATTATATGTCACTAACTCTTAATCTGGAGAGAGATTGGCAACTGCAGAGAATAAGAACTTGACAATTGCTTATGGGGATAAATGCCTCAGGGTTGTGTTGGCCAGCAAGAAGATTCGGCTAGGTATATTCGACGACTTGCTGAAGGTTTAGAGAGCTAGTGCTAGAATGGAAGTTTCTAGGGGCTACCACATAACAGGGTTTGCAACTTTTTGGATAGTTTTCCTTCAGGAGCCCCACCAGACGTTCCCAGGAAAGAATAAGGGGAAAGAAAACACTCCCACTGTGGCACCGCCACTGCTGTGTTAGTTCTCCTTCCTGGAGTGTGGATTGGCCTGGTGATTCGCTTCTGATAAATAATGAATCAGTAAAGTAGCCACTTTGTGATAGACACCACCCTATGGAAGTGTTCATTATGAACACCCCAAATAATAAGTCATGTTGATATCATATACCCCTCGATAAGAAAAGCACTTCCCCTTTGTGATCTTTTTCCATAGAATACGTAAGCCCAGTCTAATCATAAGCCAACAGCAGAAACAAACCCAAACTAAGGAAGATCCTACAAAAATATTTGCCCAGTACATTTCAGAAATATCAAGGAAAAACAATGAAAAGCTAAAAAGCCACCTCCATTCGGCAAAAACTAAAGAAAGAGGAAAAGTAAATGCAATGTGGTGTCTTGGAAAGTATCCTGAAACACAGAAAAGAACATAAGGGAAAATAGCAAAATCCAAATAATGTTTGCCTTTTAGTTAATTATATTATATCAGCACTGAGAGCTTTGATAAATTAACCACAATTACGTAAAATAACACTAAGGGAAGCTGGATGAAAGGTGTACTTGGACCCTCTTTACTCTCCTTACAACTACTTTGTGAATATAAGATAATTTTTAAAACTAAAAGTTAACATAATTGTCTTGACAATATGGAATAATTCTCAAACTCAGCTATTGTAGAGGAGATAAAAGTTAAAATTACATTGAAATAACAGCCATCATCAACTGGCAAAAATAAAAACCTGACAGCAGGTAATATGCACTTAGGTTGTATAGGAACTGACACTAACATATATTTCTGGTAAGAATGTGAAGTTATACATTCCTTATGGAAAACATGTTGGTGATATCTGGAACAATGTCATATATATTTACCTCTTAACTTACAAATCCTACTCCTAGAAATTTATAACAATGTATAATAAACAAAAGTAATAGTTTCTCTTAAAACTTTCTTTATAAGAGCAAAAATTAAAAGCACATCAAATGTCCATGAAAATGAAGTTGATTGTGTAAATAGAATCATGCAATGGTGTATTATGCATCTATTAAAAAGGATGAGAAGAATGTGATATAAGTTCTTGGTCACTAAAGCACTGAATTGTATTCAATTAAAGAGAGTCAGAACTTTATACAGCATACTATATTTTGTATCTGTAGATGAAGGAGAGAATAGTAGAATGGAGAATGTAGATTTCCAATAGAAAATCTGTGATCAAATGAATAAATATTACTTTAGTAGCCTATAATAAGCTAATGAACTTTATTACTTCCAAATATGGAAAGAAGGAAACCATTTATGAGTAGTTTTATTTATTACTTTATTAGTGCTTATAATAAATAATAAAATAATTTTATATATTATATATAACATATGGATTATATCAAATAATATAATTTATAATAAAATAAAGTAATAAGTGGAATTTAGAAAGAAGATATAAGGAACAGAGATGAAGGTGAGACTTCTTTAAAAATATTTTGCTAAACAACATTGACTTGAAAATCCTTTAATTATTTTACATATATAAAAAGTAAGATTTAAGAAGAAAGGACATATGTTATTATATATTAGAAGCGTGCTGAAACTAATTTAAATATATATTTTGTGATAACATAACAATGAAGAAAAATTAAATTTCAGGAAACAACATTTTGATTATGTATCCTTGGTGAAATATAAGCTAGGGGTACAGAGAAATCCTAAGCTTTAATTAATAAGCTTATTAGTAATCTTAATTTATTATTGTAAAATCATTTTATTTTTATGGTAGAAAAATGTAAATAATTAATATGCTATTCTTGTTAGTTACCAATATTTTCAGTGTAAGAGAAAAAAGAAAACAGCACAAAACAATGAAATTAAGTAAAACCTATATATGTAAACATTGAATTAAAAATACTAATATGGACTTGCGTTTTATTTTAAAATACACACTTTCTAGCTATGACTGCTGAAGAAGTATAGTGACCATGACAACCCAATGGCAAAAATCATACCTAGTGACAAGTTCATGGCCTCTAAATAACATTTCTTCAATCAAGAGCAGGTACACAATACTTTGGATAAATGATTAATTCCATATCTGGGGCAGAAAATACATGCTATCAACTGGTTACCTTACTATGCCAGAAAGAGAGAAGGCTATCAAAGATGAATACGGCCATGAGAAAAGGACGTAGGGTTCAGCATAAAGGGTCCCATTACAATGGAAATTTTGTGCATAAAAATATTAATAATAAATGCCCTTGTAAAATGTTAGATGCATGAATAACCTCTGAGGAGTTTAGCATGGCTTTAAAGAAGAGAGAGAAAAAAAGAAAGGGAGAGAGAAAAAGAAGGAAAGGAAGGGAGGATGAAAGAAAGGAAAAAAGGAAGGGAGGGAGGGAGGAAGGGAGGGAGGAAGGAAGGAAGGAAGGAAGGAAGGAAGGAAGGAAGGAAGGAAGGAAGGCAGGCAGGCAGGCAGGCAGGCAGGCAGGCAGGCAGAAAGGATAGTATGTTGGTTTTAAAATGTGTCCACAGTACTCTCCTCTCTTTAAGAGGTGATGCCTAATTTCCCTTCTCTTGAATGTTGACTAGGCTCAGCGACTCACTCCAGATGAAAAATTTACAACAGAAATGGCAGTGTATGATTTTGGAGACTAGTCATGGAAGGTACAGGTGCCTCCTCCCTGCTCACTTTCTCTTTTGGGATGCCTCACTCTGGGAGAAGGAAGCCATCATCTTCTGAGCAGTCTTGCAAAGAGCCTCCAATGGCAAGGAGCCAAGGTCTCCTGCCAACAGCCAGCAAGGAGCTGAGCCTTTCAGGCAACAGCCATGAGCTTTCTTGAAAGAAGATCCTTACCTCTCAACCAAACCTACTGATGCTGCCAGGCCTGGCCCACAGCTTGGCTGTAACCTCATGAGAGCTCCTGAGCTCTCAAAACCATCAGTGAAGCTGCTCCCAGATACATAACACTCAGAGATTGCCTGACATAGCAATGTTTGTTGTTTTAAGTTGCTGTGTTTGGGGATAATTTGCTGCATAGGAATAGATAATAAATGGAGATACGGTTGGAAGCAACTAAGGCATGGAGCCCTCACTCATAAAACTAGGCTCAGCAGGAATGATTAAGGCTTTGATTTATAATTCAAGTGTGAACTATATTTCTGGGTAATCAAAGACCAAGTTGACAGAGAAAGTTAAATTTTACAGAAGCATTTCAATTAACAAATATGGAAAGAAGAAAACCATCAGAAAAACACATTTTGCAAGCCGTAGGGTAATGATTGATTTAGGCAACCATCAATAACAAGTGCCAACATTAGATTAGATGAGAAAATTTTCAATGGTGGCACTATTGCTGTCACCAAAGGAGACCACTGTTTAGTTTTAGCATAATAACTAAATTGATGTGTGGCCTATATTGTCTTCTTGTTCTAATCAACTAACAGAAAAATTTTTTGACAAATTTTTTGTCAAATTTTTGACAAAATTTTTGTCAATTTTTTGACAAAATCAGTGAAATTTGAATATAGTATGAGGAATTACTAATGATATTACAAGGTATGAATGTGTCACTGTGGTTACACAAGAAATGCCCATATTTTTGTAGATGCAGATTAAATATGTATGCATGAATTGATATAATATCTTGAATGTCTTTTAAAGTAAAGAATCAAAGAGATTAATCTATATTGAGACAGGTAGTCATACCTGTTGTTAAAATTATATAAAAAATTACATATAGAATTATCACCAAATTCAGGAGAGCTTTTATGACTCATATGGGGGTCTAGGGAGCTACGAACACAAAGGAGTATCTCAGGGCTTCTGGAGCATTGGTTGCATTCTTTTTCTTAGTGTATTAGTCTGTTCTCACGCTGCTAATAAAGACATACCCAAGACTGGGTAATTGATAAAGGAAAGACATTTAATTGATTCACAATTCTACATGGCTGGGGAGGCCTCACAATCATTGTGGAAGGCAAATGAAGAGCAAAGGGACATCTTTCATGCCATCAGGTAAGAGAACTTGCATAGGGGAACTTCCCTTTATAAAACCACCAGATCTCATGAGACTTGGCTATCACAAGAACAGCCTGAGAAAGACCTGTCTCCATGATTCAATCACCTCCCACTGGGCCCCTCTCAGAATTATGGGAGCTATAATTTAAGATGACATTTGGGTGGGAATACAGCTAAACCATAAAATTTAGCCTGTATTATCTGGACATTTAATATATATTTATTTGTTATATGATACTTACAGGTTTTACATACAATCCTCTATGTGAGCTCTAGTTTAAAATAAAACTAAAACTGAAAACCTGCATTTGGTTATGAAATATAATTTGGACTGATGGTGAGATGTTAGTAAAAGTTCAACTTTTCTTCGCAAGAAGTGAATCTAATACTGTCCACATTTGAAAAATGAAGAAATAGATATTTAGGATTTGAATTTCCAGTTGTGCTATTAAGAACATGAAAAACTAAAAATATAAATAGTTTAAAATATTTACTTCTGAGTAGTGAATCTAGGAGTGAATGAGATTTTCTTTTTATTTACTTTCTGTAACATTGAATTTTTTTTTCTGTATGTATTTTTTCTTTTTATAAACAAGCAAAAACATTCACAAGGTAAAGATAGGAAGAGACTCCAGAGGAGCTGTCATGGCTGGCCAGTCAAGCTTTATGATTGTAGCACTGGGCTATACGTAGCATCTACGTGGGTTATAGATAACACCAATAGCAGGATCATCCTCTCCGCCTGAGACTTCATCCATTCCCATGTTCTCGCCACAATCCTGATTTTTCTGTGCGCTCATATTTGCCATCAGCCTTCCCTCAGTCTTTTTGTTGTTATTTGTTTGCTTTTTTTTTTTTTTTTTTTTTTTAGACTGAGTCTCACTCTGTTGCCCAGGCTGGAGTGCAGTGGTGTGATCTCAGCTTACCGCAAACTCCGACTCCCAGGTTTTAGCGATTCTTGTGGCTCAGCCTCCTGAGTAGCTGGGATTATAGGTTCCTGCCTCCAAGCTCAGCTAATTTTTGTATTTTTAGTAGAGACGGGGTTTCATCATGTTGGCCAGGCTGGTCTCCAACTCCTGACCTCAAGTAATCCACCCACCTGGGCCTCTCAAAGTGCTGGGATTACAGGCGTGAGCCACCGCACCTGGTCTCCCTTAGTTTTTATAGCCACTGCTCGGCTTGAATTTTTTTTCCAAATATTAGCTCTTGCATAGCTTTTTTCATGGGTTAGACTTCTCCTTGGTTCTCCTGATTTCCAGGATGCCTGGGCTCCAGCCAAGAACTGACTTTTTGGAATTACTGCACCAAAGAACATCTTATTTGGGGCAAAGTGTCTGGCTTCCAGAGTCCTACCAGAACACAGCAGCTGAGAACCACATAAACAAAAATAAATCAACACAAACTTCCTGGGCCACACAGGTTTTTCTGCCTAGCTGTTTTATGCTTCAAGTAACCTCTTGAAGAGTGAATTTGTGAATTATTCTATGGGTAAGAAATAAATAAGCAAACACAAACTTATATTATGGAAGCTTATTTAAGAAAGACATAGTTACTTTAATTGAAGCCCCCCTCTCTAGGGAAAATTGATAGGTGTTTATTTCGTTATTGTCACAAAACTTAATAGGTCACTAGTTTTTGAGATCATTACATTACACAGCACTGATCCAATAAAATGTCTTTTATCTGAAGAATGCAAGTCTTTTTAATTATTGGTCTTAGAGAAGCTTTAAAATGAGATAGTAATCTTACTTTCCCTTGAGCAATATATTCATCTCTTGAAACCGCTTGCTGTTATTGTCACAAGTAGTATAAATTAACTTAATACTGCCACACTGGACACTATAATCTGCACCCTGTGGCTTAACAATGTAGAGCCAATCCCTAATCAGGATTATTTCTGTAAACCAATGAGAATTCCTGACAAATAGCTTTGCATCAGGCCATTCTTCATCCCCTTTTTTTGCTTTTAAAAACCCACTTTTAACCCCTGCCACTCAGAGTGTGTATTCAGGGCAACTTGAACCTATGTCCCCAATTGCAGTATTTACACTTGGCCCAAATAAACTCTCTACTTATATTAATTTTGCCTCAGCTTCTTCCTTTTAAGTTGACGGAACCTTTGTATAAAATTACATCTTCTTGAATTATTCAGGAAATAGTGTTGAGGAATTGTTAACTATTTAGGAGAAATATTTATATTTATACAACATTGAAATGTTCATTTTATTTTAAAAATTACTGAAGAAATAATACCTAAAGTGAAAGTTCCCCATGCTTAAAGAAAAGCACAGCTTTAGTTTAAAAATTAGTATTTACATATTTATGTTTAAGAAGGCATCTCAACATGTTTCCCAGGCTGGTCTAGAAACTCCTGGGTTGAAGCTATTCTCCTGCCTTAAGCCTAGTGAGTATCTGGGATTACAGGCATGAGCTACCATGCCTGGCTCAAACTGATATGGGAGTGGGGCAGGGAAGTGCTGGGTGGAAAAAGGTGGGGTCCCTGGCGAGGGCTCTACCCTCAGGCTTGTGCTCATGGAACTAGGTGAGGACAGGCACTCCTGTTTTTGAGCCCAAACGTTGCATTTTCCAAGATCACCCTGGCCTGCCACATGCCCCCATATTGTGCCTATAAAAACCCTGGGACTCTAGTGGGCACAGATACAAGTGGCTGGGTGTTGAGAGGAACACACTGGCAGAAGAACAGACAGGCTGCTGGACGTGGAGAGGAGCAAAGGAGTGGAAAAGCACACCGACACTCACTAGCAAAAGTTTACAGTCCATCGATGGTGGGACGACCTGAATCTGGGCCAGGGGCAGTCAGAGGATAGTTGGAGAGAGTCCAGCCACTGAGCGGCTCCACTCCAGGGGATGACCAACTTCCCACTCCATCACCCTTCTGGCCTCCCCATTCACCTTGCTGAGAGCTACCTCCACTCCATAAAACCTTGCACCCATCCTCCAAGCCCATGTGTGATCCGATTTTTCCAGCACACTAAGGCAAGAACCCGGGATACAGAAAGCCCTCTGTCCTTGCAGTAAGGCAGAGGGCCTGATTGAGCTGATTAACATTAGCGGCCTGCGGACTGCTAAGCTGAAAGAGTGCACTGTAACACAGGCCCACTGGAGCTTCGGGAACTGTAAACACTCAACCCTAGAAGTTGCCGTGGGGTCGGTGCTCTCCACAACCTGCCTGTCTGTGTGCTCCTCCTAGGTCTATGAGCAGCAGGGCACCAACAAAGTGAGCCACATCCCCATGGCATGCCCTGCAAGGGGGATAAGGGAACCTTTCCCATTTCAACACGTTAGGATTTATTAAATCTACTTTGAAATCGTTTTTTTTCAACTGAGTTGCATTATCCTGTAGAGCAAAAAAAGGAGGTAGGTTAAAGGATTTGAAAAAAGTTTATTATTATTTTTTAATCTGGGAAAACTATAGAAACTCTGATTTTTTAGTGACAAAATGTTTTGTATTTGTAAAATTAAATAAAGGGTAAAAACAAACCTACAGAGACAGAAAGCAGGTTAGTGGTGCCTGGGACTGGGGACAGCAATGGGGATTGACCACAGACAGACGTAAGGAGTGCTTTGAGGCTGTCAAAAATAGTCTACCACTGTGGGTTGACAGCGGAATATGATTGTGAGACCTTTCCAGCCGGGTGGAACCGTGAGTCCATTAAATCTCTTTTCTTTGTAAATTACCTAGTCTTGGCTATGTCTTTATTAGCAGCATAAGGAAGGACTGACACAGAGACGTTTTACAAAATGCCTGAGTAGTACTTTTCAAAACTGCCGCGGTCATCAAAAATAAGAAATGTCTAATAAATTGTCATAGTCAAGAAGAGCCTAGAAAAATATGGATAATAAATGTGATGTGACATTCTGGATGAGATCTTGAGAAAAAAGGATATTAAATAAAAACTAAGGAAACCTGAATAAAATATTAGCTTTAGTTAATAACGTTAATATTAATCTATTCATTATAGCACATGTGCCAAAGGAATGTAAGAAGCTATTAATAAGTGATACTAGGTATATTGTATGGAAACTCTTTTTGTGTGCTATTTTCTCAACTTTTCTACAAATCTAACACTTGTCTAAAAACAATATTTAGAGAGTAAAGAAAATTGCTAAACAAATAGAATAAAAGTATATATAACTGAAGAAATATATATTGACAAAATATGCTACCATGTTTTCCTAAAATAATCAACATTGCTTTCAACTTACGATTATGTAGATACCTACATAAACTGAGACAAAATTTCTGAAAATAAATTAAAAGCTTTAATTGTATTCATACATTTACCTAAGTATTCTACTTTAAAATTCCTGATCAAAAATACTTTCTGTCATTATTTTATTACTATCAATAATAAGGATTATTTTAGGAAATTCCACTACATTTGTATAATGGAGCACTATACGTATTAAATTGCCTGAAAATAATTCTTTATGACAAAGGGAGATGCTGATTACCCAAACGGCTATGGTAAGAGTGGTGTATATCAAGTGATCCCAAATAAGTATAAACCAAGGACAATGGAATATTTACAGCATTATTTCAACATGGGTTTTCTTAGGATGTTTGGATTGTGACTGGTGATTGTTTTTTCATTTATAATTTCTTGCTATGCTACAAATTATCATATTTTTGTAATATAGGAGGAAAAGCTAGTGAATGTAAATGTTCTAATCTTACTGAGTTGAAAGCCCCAGGCCATTCTTTATTAATAATAGATTGTGTCGATAAAATTTTTAGCAGAACCTTTGCCTTAAGATGATTTATTTTCCTCCTGAAAGATCAGATACCCTGTCAGAATACAAAATTAATTGTAAATTCCAATGGTCAACCCAACCAGACCATCACCTCTTCGCTCCTCCCTGATCACTGTGTTATCTCTGTCAACTGTAGTTTCCCGAATGCCCCCCAAGGACCCAGGTGGCTTCCTTTCCAAACCCGCAAATTTCAGATCATCCAAGCATGCATCTGGGACAGAATTTTACAATAAGTATAGAAAAAATATAAAAGTCCATTTAGACGAATAATAATATAATGCCATGAAATTGGAAAGAGATTCAAAGATCAAAGACAGTGGTAACTTGTGACCTGAGTATTTTTTTAAATTGTATTTTAGGTTCTGGGGTACATGTGCAGATCATGCAGGATTGTTGCATAGGTACACACATAGCAATGTGGTTTGCTGCCTCCATCCCCCAGTCACCTACATCTGGCATTTCTCCCCATGTTATCCCTCCCCAACCTCCCCACCCCCCGGCTGTCCCTCCTTTGGCCCGCTCAACAGACCCCAGTGTGTGATGCTCCCCTCCCTGTGTCCATGTGTTCTCATTGTTCAACACCCGCCTATGAGTGAGAACATGCAGTGACCTGAGTACTTAGCGGAAAGTACAGTTGGGAAGTAGATTTGAGAGTGTGTGTCAAGGATGAGTCTGCAATATTTTTTAGGATACTCAAGTCTTGGAAATTCATTTACTCAACAATAAATTATTCAGCACATACTGTATGTAATACTCTTCTGGGCACTGGAAATTACCTAGTTCAGGTGTGTAAGACCAAAACAGCAGAAATATGGTGACAAATACATAGAAACATCTGTAGATGGAAGAAGTTTTAAAAAGTTATAGTAAGTACCTTTATAAACTAAAAGTAGAGAATAAGAGAAAAGGAAATATTGAAAACAAAAGAGAAGGTAGTACCCATTGTAAGGGAATTTCACTAGAGAAGTATATTGGTCCAGGTTGGGTGTGGTGATTCATGTCTATAATTCCAGCACTTTGGGAGGCCAAGTCTGGCATATCACTTGAGGCCAGGAGTTTGAACATGACAAAACTCCATTTCTACTAAAAATACAAAAACTAGCAGGTTGTAGTGGCGGGCGCCTGTAATCCCAGCTACTCGGAAGCTGAAGCAGGAGAATCGCTTGAACCTGGGAAGCAGAGGTTGCAGTGAGCCAAGATTGTGCCATAGCACTCCTGCCTGGGTGGCGTAGTGAGACTTTGTCTCTAAATAAATAAATAAAGTAAAAAGAAGCGTATTAGCCCATTTTTGTGCCGTACAGAAATACCTGAAACTGTAATTTATAAAGCAAAAAGGTTGTATTTAGCTTATGGCTCTGCAGACTGCATGCCAAGCACAGTGCTGGCATCTGCTTCTGGTGAGGCTTCAGGAAGTTTATAATCATGGAAGGTGAAGGGGGATCTGATGCATCACATGGCCAGAGCCAGAGGAGGAGAGAAGGGGGAGGTCTCAGGCTCATATAAAGTAACTGAGTGAGAACTCACTTATCAACAAGGGACACTAAGTCATTCACGAGGGATCTGTCCCCATCATCTAATGCCTCCCACTAGGCCCCACCTCCAAATTTGGAGGTCACATTTGTTTACAAGAGATTTGGATGCAACAAACATCTAAATGACATCAAGAAGGATGTGGTCCATGGCAAGCTGCTAGATGTTTAATAACGTGAGCAGCCTTTGGTGCTCAGATTTTAATGTCTCACAGTCGATGGCTGAATAAGAAACAATTAGCAGTGTGCCTGGCACAGTGGGTGATTGGTGAAGGGTAACACCAGGACCTGGATGCCTAGGAGCCATCCCATGGGGAGCCGAGTTGGTTAGCTCTATTTACTTGTTTTGATGCATGCTGGTTACTAATTGTCTCCACTTTCTTTTCCAGAACTGAATAAGCCATGCTTTCAATAATCTATTTGATTAATGTTGTTGTTGTCTTCATTTGATTCATTTTCCTAATGTCTATTCCTCCTCAAACATCATCTCCAACTTGGCCATCTCGGATGCAGGGGCTCGCCTCCTCTTGAGAAATAATGTTCAGGGCCTTGGGACAGGAATGCACTTTGAGAAAGCTGGTGTCCTCTTAATGAACTTCTCTCCTAGCTCAGCTAATTTCTTGTTCTTAATATTGTCAACCATTTCCAGTGTAAAGATCGATCTCCTTGGCAGGAAAGACAGAAACCAAATAGGAGTTTGAGCAGCCCTGCTTTTCTGCAGTCTGTCTGTTAGTGCTGCACTTGTAGTTACACCTGGAAATAGAGACTGTAGCCAGGTGTACAGACTTTGGGGTCAAGCTGCCTGTAAGAAATTGCCAGCACTGTTGCTGAGAAGCTGTACAACCTTAGGCACATTACTTAATATTTTTGTGTCTTAGTTTTTTTCTAATACAAAACAGGAATGATATCATCATTATTGGCTATCTATAATTTTTAAAAATTGAGTTGTAAAGCATCCAGATGTAAGGTCATTGACATGTAATTTTAAATATTGTTGCATTCTGGATTCCCACAATCACTTCCATTTTGTTTCCTACAGATTTTGAAAATGTATTAATTGATATACTACAGTAAGATATTATGTTGGATAGGTGGTCAAGCTGTCTTCTATATGTTAAGAATTACCTTCTGATACTTGGAGTTTCTCATGTCTTTTTATTTTCCCAAAAGCAAAGGACTGTTGTACAGAAATAAAAATGGGCACAACTAGAGATATTGGACTCATAATAGTTGCAAGTTTAATATTGGGAAAAACATGGGTTTGTATAGAAATTTATAGGCTAATTTTGCAACAAAGGAATTTGAATAAGGATAGAGCTCTTGAATATTCATGAAAATTTGTTCATTTTTATTTCTTTTATTATTACACTATACATTAAATATCATTAAAACACAATAATAATTCATATAAATGGATGCTTTGCAGCTGACAAATATATTTAAGTAAATAAGACACAGAGAAAAGTTATACAATGTATAAGGAAGACATTTAAAATTAACATCATATCACAAAATAGTAAAAATATTAATAACTTTTTATGTCCTGCATTAATATACCTGTAAAACAGTTAAAGGTGAAGAGAAAAAGACCATTTCTTTATTTATGTTTTCATTGTAGATTTGATGGAAATAGAATTTAGGAACAGTATCCTCATTTAATGTGGCAAGTGTTTTGAATAATCAGAAAAGCATTTAAAGAGATTTTCATATTGAAGCATGTGGAGAAGCATGGATTGAAATGAGGAGATATAAACAACAAGCTGGGGGAATTCTTGACAAATGAGAACATCTCAGTTCTTTTGCGTAGGTTCTGACAATTCTGTTGATGAACTGCTCCTTTGGAGTGCGCAGGCTATGCTCCAGGTAGGAGTTTAGCATTTGGAAGACAAATTAATCTTTGAAGTTTATGAAAGTAACCTATCCCTTCACTTAGCAACATCTCTTTGCTGGATATGTTGTGTGGAATGGACAAGATGCTGGACTATAGCTTTGTGTACTGACCCATTAAATGTGCGATAGATTTAAAGGAAAGCGATTTCACAGCAAGATGGATGAGGAAAGTGAATGATAATAGGAACCCTTTCCTGAGATGTATTATATGCTAATTTCTGCAATAAAAACATACATGGCTTATCATATTTAAATCTGCCATTATTACTGTGAAAGGTACCCAATTAAAGATGAAGAACTGAGTCCGTGAAGACCTTGTAATGGCACCCACCACCCAGCTAGTGAGATGGAGCTTCAGACAAATGTCCATGAACATGTTAGTATATTGTATTTTACTATATGGAATTTTACATTTTATGCAAAATGCTTACATGTCATTCTGTGAAAATTCTTTAAACACCTAACCTATCTATTATTATTTTTAAGTATATACATATAACATAGCTATCACTGTAGGTTATTTTATATTTTATACATACTTAATATTTGCATGTACATACTTGAAAATAGTGCTAAGTTATATTAATAAGTATATACATATTTTTCTGCGACAGAATCCCAGTTTTGGAGTCATGAATCACTTTTCCCTTCTTATTTAGCATGATTTGAGTTTAACAGATACATCTATTCTAAGGGTAATGGGTGTGATTCAGCTAGGGAGATAAGAGGACCAGCTTCCTCTGGTCTCAGGGATCATTTAGATATGGGCACATGTCTCACATTATAAATAAGGTAATACATGGAAATGGCACTATATCTATTGGAATGAAACATGCTCTGTTTTCTTCTGCAACTTTTTTTCTGCATTGCTTAATATTTATTAATCTGCATTTCTAAAACTTTGCACTGTAGTCCATGAGGAACAGGAAGCTAGGGCTGAGATTTTGATGAAAGAGAAACACTAGGTTGTGGAGTAACATTAGAGGAACACACTTTGTTGATGTTCAATCACCTCATCACTGTGGATATCGTCAATAAAAGAGATGGTGACACTGAATTTCTCTGTGCTTTTCTGGTCCTCACAGTGGGACTCAAAGCCTGTTCTTTGCACACATCTCCAGCACCCTTCTATTGTTAGTGCACAGCAGCCAGGGTGGGACCCCCTTTTATTTGTCTCTTCTCTTTAGTCTCCTATTTCCTGTTCCTCACATGTTCATTCTTTCAGTGGTACATGCTCTTCAGCAGCACCCTGAGACATAGTGTAAGGTAACTGCGTTTTTGGAGAACCTGCCAATGTAAACATATCTCTATTCCACCCCTACTTGACTCATGCCTGCTGGACATAGAATTGTAGGTAGGAAGCCATCTTTCTTCAGAATTTTGAAGGCATTGCCTTACAGTTTTGTAGCTCTCATGCTGCTGTTGAGAAGTCATCTTTTTCCATTCTATGGAAACTTATCGAATCTCTTTGTTCCAGGTATCATACAGCTTCTTTCTTTCTTTCTTTCCTTCTTTTTTTTTTTTTTTTTTTNTACCCTGGAGTTCAATGATGTGATCTTAGCTCACCGCAACCTCTGCCTCCTGGGTTCAAGCAATTCTCCTGCCTCAGCCTCCCGAGTAGCTGGGACTACAGGCGTGTGCCACCATGCCCAGCTAATTTTTGTATTTTTTAGTAGAGATGGGGTTTCACCATGTTGACCAGGATGGTCTCGATCTCTTGACCTCATGATCCACCTGTCTCAGCCTCCCAAAGTGCTGGGATTATAGGCATGAGCCATGGCGCCTGGCCTCATATAGTTTCTTAAAGGTGCACCTTCCTTTATGTCTATTTAGAACTCCATTTTGGACAATTTGTGGACCCTTTTAACCTGCCTATTTAGCTAAGTTTGGGGACATTATTTTGAACTCCTTATTGTAACATTTGTAAATTTTGTTTCTTTCTGAAACTTCTGTTATTTGAATGCTGATGGTCATTGCTTATCCTTTCATTCATTACTTTGAAAAAAATATTTTTAAATTCTTCTTTACCATTTCTGTACCTTTTTGCTTTATTTTCTGGAACATCTTATCAATCTTATCTTCCAAATCTTCTTTTGATTTTATATGTACTTTATTATTAATGATGTTTTTAAAAATTATTTAATAGTTTTTTATTCTTAAGTGTTAACTTAAAAAAATCTTGTTATTAATGACAGTTTCCAATATTGTCTTCTCTTTGTAGTTTTTATTTCCTCATGTCACAATTATTTTTTTCATTTCTTTAGACCCCTCTCTTCCAAAAAAGAGACTATCCTAATGTATCTGGTAAAACTTGATGCCTTCTCCTGAGTTATAGTGAGCAAGTGGAAAGCTGACATAATGTTCTGAACATATGGACGAGGGGGTGGCTTCTGTCTCTGAGCTTCACATAGGGTGATTGAGCAGGCTCTTCTGTTGGGGAATCTTTGTGTCTCTGGGACAAGGTTGAGTTCTCTAGAGAAGTGTCTTTTAGTCTGTGTATGGATGGCAAAATCTAATTTCCATTGTTCTAGAACTTGAGTGGAAGGAAGGTGCTGGAGGTACAACATTTAACACACATGTGAACATGTTATCCTCTTGGTTTAGGTGAGGTACCTTGGCCTCATCTGTGCTACAGTGCCAAGTAGAGAAACCATCTGTATTATCTTCTTTAGAGAACACCCCAAATGTTTATTGCAGGGGAAAGGACAGTCATCAAGGAGCATGGAAGAGTGAAGGTTTTTCATGATCTTCCCAAACAGCTTTCACCTATTCCTCCTTGTTTTGGTTCTTAGTCCCTCTATTCTAAGTGCTTTAATGATTCTATGGGGAATATAAAGATTGTCAACTAACCTTCAATAGTGGTGGTTTAGGACTGCTGAGCTAGTTAGAACCTGTCTATCTGCCTCCCAGATAAGAGGTGTTATTTCCTCTCCTGCGGTTGTATCCTCACCTGTTCTCTTCTCTATTGCTACTGTGATAGCAACATTCACATACTAACGGCCTAACCCTCAAGATGACTGTATTTGGAGATAGAGTTTTGGGAGGTAATCAAGGGTTAAAGAGTTCCTAAATTGTGGGACCATAATCTGATAGGACTCCTGGAGTTGTAAGTGGAGGAAGAGACACTAGAGCTCTCTCTCTCTGCCACATGGGGACACAGCAAGATGACAGCCATCTGCAAACCAAGGACAGCCATTACCAAACATCAACCCTGCAGGAACCTTGATCTTGGACTTTCAGTCTCCAGGGTGTGAAAACATAAATGTATGTTATTTAAGCCACCCAGGTTATTGTATGTTATTATGTAATACTAAGAAAACTAATACAATGGGGTTATGACATTTTATAAAAATATATAGTTATTTGTAAAATACATAAACTACATATATATACATAACTATATATATAGTATTAATATATTACTATGAATTTCTTCCACCTGTATTTTGCTTTCTGTTTAAGTGAGGTCTACTGTAAATATCTGTTATATGATAGATAGATGTTTATTTATGATCTTTGGTGAGGGTTTGAGAAGGAATTAGACCAGATGACTGTATTCAAAGTGATGTATTAATCTAGATCCCATAAATACATTTTATTAAACCTTTGTATTTTGAGACATTGTTGGGGTATGTTCTAAATGTATTTTTAATT
Organism: Cebus imitator; assembly: GCF_001604975.1. Taxonomy (NCBI): domain Eukaryota; kingdom Metazoa; phylum Chordata; class Mammalia; order Primates; family Cebidae; genus Cebus; species Cebus imitator. Next base: position 639,747 of record NW_016107587.1, on the reverse strand, counting down.
GATTATGCTTTTTGTAAGTTGCTTAGATTGCAGCAATTGAATTGAAGCTCTAAAAATTTATAAGAGATTGAATTAGACTATAAGCAAATGTTGAAAAGAAAATAGCAACTAAATTTTACTGAGTACTTGTTGTGACTGGTACCATTAACATACAGATGTATTATGTCAGCATTCTAATTACCTAAGTGGTATTTAACACAAAATACATGCTCAACAAATATTTCTGAAATTTAGATTAGTAATAAATGAATAAGGATAGATGCCACATTAATATAGACCCAAAGCTGGCCCCTTAATTATTCCCCTTTACCATGACCTTCATGGCTATAATCACAGTTGTTCCCTTTTGATGAACTTTCCAGCTTTTCAGTAGATTTGTTTTGGTTTTAGTGGGGATGTGGTATGGTCAAGTGAAAGCAATATTTATATCCCCTTGTGAGTTACTTTGCTCATACACTTACAAAAATCTGGCCAATATTGGATAGCTAATATCTAAATATATTTATATTTCTTTTCTCTTGATCCCTCTTACTACAAGATGGAAGCTGATTACTTGAAGTCCCAAATAATTCATTTTCTATTAAAAGTCAGATTGTCTAATTGTGTGAGCTAGGACAAGTTTGTCAGCATCTCTGAAGCTCAAGTTCTTTCTCTGTAAATATGCATGATTAGATATGTCTTACAGGGCATTCAGAGGATTAACGGAAATGACATTTTAGAATATGTTTTTAGGATTAGCTACCCAATAGGATCTTAATTAATTATTTCAGAATTAATGACAGGCATGTTTCTTTTTTTCTTAAGCTTTCTGGAAAATATTGTAATTCTATTACTCCATTGATAATTTAACGTATTACTCTCAGTTTCTTCTACCTGTATTTTGCTTTCTCTTCAAGCGAGGTCTCTTTCTCTTCGAGTGAGGTCTCTTGCACTGGGAAACATTTGGGTATCAGGATCAAAAGAAGAAATGGAGTTCATACATATTTTATCATCAAAGGCAAAAGCCACTTGAATGGATTAATCCACAGTACTTGGAAGTATCAGGAGGAAAGGGGGTCTTTGAATTCCTTCGTGTGTGTGTGTGTGTGTGTGTGTGTGTGTGTGTGTGTGTGTGATGTGCACGTGTATTTATTGGTGGAGGTGTTGTTTTTATAAGACTAAAGAGGCAGATTTTCCTCCCTCTGGTGAATTTGGAAGCATATTTCCTTGACTTACCTCCAGGAAGAGGCAAGTCCTAGGGATACTTAGTGCTCGCTTCACTTGAGAGTCTGTGCATGCCCCTCCACCTCTTGTTTGCCCCTTAGCCGTGCACATCCTTCTGTAAGTGACACTTTTCTTCATCTTTCTTTATCATCTTCATTACAGTAAGGCAACCATGATGGTTTTTGTGGAAATGGGGTATGGCCAAGTATTTTCCCCCAATTATGTATTTTTCCTCATTTTTCAAATACTACCTAAGCCACCGGGATTATTATATGACCCTACAAAGTGGAGAGGTCTAATACATATTTAAAATTGAATATATGACCAAACTATCAAAATGAGAGTTTTTCAAATGTGTTGAATAAAACCAAGATTGCATTTGTATAAATTTGTAATTTCAAATATATATCCACTCCATAATAGAAGTATTCAAATAGCATAAGATTATTATAATCATTAAACAAACAAAAAGTACATTCATAGCACCTACTATAAAACCTTAGGCATATTATTTGACAAGTAAATGGTAGCTGTTCTTCTTGGATTTTTTTCTTATGCGGTAAGTCCTCACCTAATCTCATCAAGAGGTTCTTGGAAATTGTGACTTTAAATGAAACAATGTAGTGTACAAAGAGACCAGCCTTACCCTAGGCTAATTGATATAAACAAGAGTTATGTTCCTATGACATACAGTACATTATGTCACTTAAAGTTGCAATTTCCAAGAATCTATCAACAAAATCAAGTGAACTGTATTGTGATGTATATTGGTACAAATAATGTATAGTCTGTTTTAAGAAAAAGACAGTGAGTTACATCCATTTACTTAACCGAGAAAGATACATGGAAGCTGTTCCAAGATCCAGATACAGGCTGAGGCTATGGTCAATGTGGACTATCCCTCACTTTGATTCTGAGGTGCTACAGAGCCAGAAAGTCAGGTGGTCAGTTGTGTTAATCTTTACTTGCATGCTTGTGGCTTTGATAATCTTTATTATATATGTTTACTGTTAAATTGACTCATCTTGCAGAGCTATTTATAATAGTTTTCTTGGCCGGGTGCGGTGGCTCAAGCCTGTAATCCCAGCACTTTGGGAGGCCGAGGCGGGTGGATCATGAGGTCAAGAGATCAAGACCATCCTGGCCAACATGGTGAAACGCTGTCTCTACTAAAAATACAAAAAATTACCTGGGCGTGGTGGTGCGTGCCTGTAATCCCAGCTACTCAGGAGGCTGAGGCAGGAGAATTGCCTGAACTCAGGAGGCGGAGGTTGCGGTGAGCCGAGATCGCGCCATTGCACTCCAGCCTGGGTAACATGAGTGAAACTCCGTCTCAAAAAAAAAAAAAAAAATAGTTTTCTTGATATCGCTTCAAGTGTGTGTGTATACTGATTCATGTATGATGTGCTATAACATGTGCCACAATAATAGCAGGTGTGCTATGAGACAGCAGGTAGTAACAGGGAGGGTAGGTTTTGCTAGACAAGAGGAAGATAACCACATGATATGTTATGAATAGCAGGCACTGAATTTAACTCTGTATTAGTGTGAGAGTGAGCCGTCTCATCTCTCCAGGTCTCTGTTATCTGAAACAGTATAATAACAATACCTTACACAGAAACTAACCTCCTGACAAGCTCACTGCCTCTTCTTAGTGAGGGCTTTTGAGTTCTGTATGATTTTTTAAATGAAAACCTTGGGTGAGAAATCCATCACTATTATCTAAGATGCCCATCCAAGATGCCCTTAAATAACATAGTTCTTTAACCATAAGTTATTGAGAAGCCATGCAATATTGTAATTACCTTAATTCAGTAAATGGAAGTATCTTTCAGCCACAGAATAATTCCTTTCCTTTATAAGGCCTTTTCATGGAGTTGCCTGACAAACTCAAGAGGTTACCCGGCAATCACTTCACCAGCCGACCTCAGTATGTACACACTCCATTCTCTTTGAATGCTGAACTAATCGACTGATTAGGGTAAGTCATCTGACCAAGAAGTACTTGTTAGGAAATCACTTCTACATTGAAGACAGTGATGACTTACAAATGCTGAAGGGTAAAAGAAAAAAAAAAAAGTGCATGGTTTCTTTGACACATCTGAGAAAAGAAGCAAAAGAAACAGCTGTTTAATGTTGGATACGTCACACTGTAGGCAGATAAAGGGTGCTCCTCAAGTAGTGCTGCCTGTGAGAAGCAAACTCACCTGTCCAAACCCGAAGAATGGACTTAGAGACCCAGAGAAGGGGGAAGGTGAGACGTTTAATGATGGTCTTGCAAGATCAGATGTCTGATCAGCAGACACACTCAGCAGTTTCAACAAGCAATTTATCCCTTAGTGCGCAGGTCCCTCCCCTGGCTGAGTACTATGGGGTTACAGTCTTTCCTGAAGTTGCCTATTGATTGTGGGGTAGAGCCTTTAGGTGTTTTTTTTTTTTTCTTTTTTAGAGTTGTCTGGCATCATTTTTTGCATTGCAATCCTAGTTAGCTCAATGGTTCTTTAAGTATTTGACTTATGACCTAAGTAGCTGGGCAGGCCTATAAGAACAGACAAAATGAGCTACTTTGCAGGCTAGTAAACTTTTGTCTTTGACTACACCTCCTTTGGTTCAGGTGAAGGCAACTAAGAGGGGGCAGGACGGGGGAGACCAACAAGCAAGCACTGACTATCCAAGCAGGGGCCTACTGTATCCTGTTTCTTCTGTAGTTTGCTGACCTAGGTCAATCAAGGTACTTCGTCTTAGAAATGGACCACTGTGTATATTATTTCCTTCAGTGTCCAACCGGAAGTAGGAGGAATACACTCTTCACTCATGTAGACAGCATTCCCATAGCAGTCAAAAGATGATATCTGCAGTCTGCAACATTTGCAACTCTGTGATTCTGAAATGGGAGATCCACCTAGACATGATATAGCATTGACCCTGACACATGCAGGCTTCAATTAAAAATTAAATTATATCTATTATAATAAAATACAAATTGAGTTGAAAAATAAAAAAACAAAAACAGAGGATGTGAGTTTACATGCTCTAGTGATCTATGAACACCTCTTCCTAAGTTAGACTGTCTGAACTATCAGCAATTGTTTTAACTTTCTGACCTTCAGTTGTATTATTCCTTATCTGTGAAATAGGGATAATTCTAATATATTCTCCTCAAGGTTGTTGTGAGGATCAAATGTCAGAGTCTTTATCCGCACTTGAAGGCGGTGATGATATATACTAAGGTGAATCATTATTCTCTTCAATAAATTATAAACATCTACAAAATTGATGGTGACATAAATGCAAAAAAAAAAGGTTTTTGGAGTGATTTTGAAGAGAGAAATAAAATAATGCTGGTGAGGTGCTCAGTGGGAGGAAGTTCAGAGAGCTGAGAGATTAAAGTAGACTCAGATTCATGTACCAAAGTTGAGAGCTTGAATGATCACAAGCTAACATGAGGTCCAGAATGTGATTGTGAATAAGGAGGATGGGGAGCCTTAGGAAAAAGGAGAGCTGAACTGAATGGCCCAGCTTAATTTAATGAATGCATTAGCTTCAGACAATAACATCCAAGCATCACCCTGTCTTCTCTTAGGGAATTCAAGGTCAAGTCTCTCAGTAATATCTGTAAGGGAATTGCTTTTACAGATAGCATGATAACGCTAGGAAATAGGCTACAGGAACATGATGGATTAATTGTATTAAGCCCTAAGAAGGCTATTCGTTTTATGATGGGATTTTCAAATACTTGAGATTTTAATACATATTCTATGTGTAAGAAATCATCCTAACTTAGCATCATAATAATTATGTCACTAAAAACTGAAAAACAGGTCTGTCATCTAAATAGTAAGGATATTTACTCCAAATATCAGCAAGCCAACTACTAAGTACAGATTATGAAAGTATACAATATGGCAGATGTGGGAAGGTAAATGACAGGGACTTAATCCTTTAAAGGAATATTGGAAAATTGAGGCAAAAAGGTTCAAGAGTCTACTAGTTTGACTCATGGAATTAAAAAATTAATATTAATATTTTGACAATTTATAAAATCTGTTCACTATCACCAGTTTCCAAAGCACTTTCACAAGTTGGAGAGGAAAATGTTTCTTTTTTACGGTTAACTAAATTATTTAGTAAATCACATGGTCACAACTTAAAACTAGGCCTTGTCAATACAAATTATTTAACTATGTTATTCTCTATCTCCTGGAATGTTTTAAGTAACCTGAAACATCTTTCTGTCTATTAGCTATCTCCTTATGGAAGCCAGTTTTCATGGAGACAGACATTGATGAGTGTGCAAGAGAGTGGGACCAGGTATAAGAAATTTGGGGTGCAGGAACCCCAGTCAGGATATTGCAGAGGAAATATGAGTACTGGTCCTTTTGTTCAGTTTGATTAAGAGGAAGATTTAAAAATTCTGTTTAAGGGGCTGACATGATTGACTTTCTCAAGGACAGATCAGAACTCACTCACTACCTACTCAACGTCAGTGATAACAATGACAATAACAACAACACTAATGGCTCACATGTTTGAGTACTGACTCCCCTCTTCTAAGTGCTTCATCTAGAACAACAGCTCCTTTAATTCTCACATCAAACCTTCGCATTAGTATTAAGCCTAGTTTTCAAAAGAAGAGACCAAGGCAGAAAGAGGTTCAGTAACTTGCCCAAAGCTACTCATTTAAGCAGAAGAATCCTTAATTTAGATCCTGTACCACTCTGTAGTACTTCTTCCTAGTAGTACAGGTATTGATCGACTTACGACCTATGCGACTTACGACCATTCGAGTTTACGACCACAATCGCTAGCCACAACTGCTCCGTGTCTGGCAGCGCAAACGTTGCCCAGCTGGGCATATGACAGTGCGGACCAGCTTCTGGCAGCACTACCATCTCCACGTGCATATAGCCTACTCAACTTACGAGCAAATCATGTTACGACCGGTCTGTCTGAACCAATCGTGGTCGTAAGTTGAGCACTAGCTCTATGTGTACTACTATAGGAGTCTTTTGTGGAGCCTGAACTAGACTCACTCCATTGACCTGTTTATAAAACAAACATGACAAGCAACTGTAAAATTTCAGAATAGTATTATCCTTGAAGAAGGAATAGGATACTTTTTTGAAGAAATAAATGTCTTTGTTAAAAGCATATAATATGGAAGAAGGCTAGAAGATCACCACGTCTAGCCTCATTTTACAGGTACCAAAATTTCCCAAGCTAAAGTTGTCTGCCCTTTCTTTGCACTCTCTATCCCTTCCACCTCATGCAAGGGCCGGAAGAAAGTCTGCTGGAGGACACAGTTCCACTACTTGGCTTCTGCCTGGCTTTAAATTTTGTTTCCATAACATCTGGTCACCAAAGGCTACAATTAGCCTTTGTGCCCAAGTGGCTTCAATTCCACAGCATTTGTAGCCAATTCCCTATTGTGTCATCAAGTTCTGGGAGACTTAACTTATACAAGTGTTTACCCTCTGGGAGACAAACCCATTTGGAAATCAGCCTGAGTGATTGAAATGTCGATTCCCTACCTATATGCTTCTATTTTATTAAACGTGTTCCATGTATCTCTCTGCCTCTCTCTCTCTCACACACACACACACACACACACACACAGTGCTGACTTGTATATTTCCTCCTGACTCTCAGTTTCGTCTACAAGAATAAACAGAGTGCACAGCATAGTTGGTGTTGGAGTTTTTCTGCAATTCTTGCCAAGACAGGCCCAGACACAAACGAGTTGACAACAGGGCCTGTCATATCTTGGCTGGGAAAGTTTATCTGCTACTATATATTTTTTAAATTTCCTTTGCCGTTTTTCAAATAAATATTAATAGTTGAAAGGAAATTTCTGTCTGCGTCTGTACTGGACTCTCCCTGGGGGAGAAATACTATCAAGTTTTTTACATGCATCACTATCTGAGAACAAAATCAGCAGGTGAAAAGAAGAAAAACTAGCAAAGAGTATAAGCCTTGAAAGTTATACAGGAGAAAATATCAGCAAATTTGGTGCAACAGAAAAACTAGGAAATAACCAGTGTCTTTCCTTAGGAAGGCAAAGATCAGTGTCTTTCTTTAGGAAGGCAAAGACTGCCTATTGGTACCAACCACTTATAGATATTTGCATGATATGTGCTGTATGTATAGCATTTACTGTTTGCAAGCTACCTACACAATCTTTCTGCCTTTTTACTGGAGATGTCAAAACTAGAAAGAGCATTTGGCATTAGGCATAATTTGAAAATGAAGAAACAGTTGTAGGAAGGTTGTGATTTATGGCTATCAAAGAATTGGATCTTTTGAATGAAATCTGAGCCTGTTCTCTGACAGGAAGAGGCTTATCTTGGCGAGTTTTGCCCTTTGGCCTCTTTGAACTGTACCTTGCTTGTCTCTCATAGACATCACGGTTGGCTGAGAATGTAGTGTCTCACATCAAAGTAGACTCATGTTCCTAGAGAGGCTATAAATGCCTCTGGGAAAGTGAACTTTCCACTAGACTCCTAAAAATGGGAAAAGAAATACTAAAAATCAGAAAAATTACAGTATCTCTAATCTTTTGATACATGATAATTTTATTTTGGTTAATGCTACTTTTTAACTCAGACTCAGATATGGCTATTTACTGATTGACTTCCTTGATGTTTCCCTATGAGAGAAGCCTTTGCCACTTCTCTTTGGGGCTATCATCATAGATCCATAATTAGTCCGCCAGTTTCCAGATTGTCCCTCTCAGACCTGAATTCTATAGTGTTGCTACATGGAATCATGCCACTTTACTGTTGAAAATGTTACATAGCTTCCTATAACTTTGAGATTAAGCCAAACTTAGCTAATCATGACCAAAGAAAACAAGACCAAAGACCGAATAAAGAAGGCTTTCATCATACAAAACCACTGTTTCCTCAGAATCTTTCTTGCCCCCTGCCTTAATACACATGGTCTCTTATTCAGTTTACGGACAGCCCTCCATACTGTCTCCTGTTTCCACGTTACACCCATACCCTCTCCAGATAATTCTTTTCTCTTTTACTGCTTGACTCTGTCTCATCGGCCCTTCAGAATTTATTTTAGACCTCATGGACTCCTGGAAGTCCACAGTTGGCTTTACGTGTTCTGTGTTTTCTACATATTTTGTGTGCCTTCATAGAGACTATTGAACTGGTGTGGTGGGTAGTTTGCTTTCTGCTTTTCCTGATGGAATGTGATATTCTTTATAACAAGAGCATTTCATTCTTATTGAATTATCTCCAGCATCAGAGATAGTGCCTGGCATTCAAAGATGCTCAATAAGGTTTATGGAATTAAATTAATTTCCAAATGTGTAATATTTTCCTTCTTTGGCTCAAAGAATAGCACAATTAAATCTATTTCCCAAGAGTAAAAAAAAAAAAGAAATACGGGTTATCAGGATTAACATTAAGCATACTACAAATTACTAGAGGCAGAGTTGGGCAAAGAGGAATTACAGGCTTACGTTTAAGCTGTAAAAGGGGCAATGAAGCTGTGAAAGTTGTTAAATTTCAACAATAAATGATAAAGTATGAATGTGAATGCTCTTGTTTTATAACACAAAAAAAATCAAATCAGCCAGTAATTCCAGAAGTTTCTCAGTCTGATATTAAGGTGAATATATATTAAAGTGAGGAAAGTGCAGGTACCCCACATACTCAATTGTTAAAATAACTTTTTGCAAGTGAAGTACATCTTAAACACGGCGACCACTTCCTGAGAATGGACTCCTTCCAGGCTGCTCCTAATCCTCGTGGGGATGTCAGTAATTACCAAGTTAACTGAGGCAAATCAATAAGTCATTCTGAGAAAAAAAAATTTCATTTATAAAATTGGGGGATTCTAATTTGATGATTCTTAGGTTCTCAAACAACTCTGCACTTTGTGGAGTTTGCAATTCTAATCATGGAGAGGTGCCTCAGCCATAATCAGGAAGGCAAACCATTCAACCTCCTCTTTAATTCTTAAGTAATGTCAGGCACAGTAATCTGCAATTTACATTTATGACCCAGTATAATCATCAGGTGAACCCCATAAAAAGGTTATTATTTTCCTCATTTTACAGGTAACTGAAGGCCAGAATGTTGAAATGAACTGCAAAATTTTTGTAGCTATTTAGTCTGTAAAACTATTTGACAGCATATCTGGATAAAATTTATATTAGATTCAGAAATATAGCAAAGTCATGGTTTCAAAGAGATTTATTTTCAAAACAACAATACTGTTAATCGTGATAAAAATAACAACTACAATGTTACCTGTGCTGGTGGACAGGTCTCTGGAATCTTGACGCTGCCAGCCACCTGACCTCCCAACATGGATGAGCATTTATGGAGCGAGCCCTGCCAATCCCATCCTGTGCTAGTCACGCACAAGTACCTCTTTGGTTTCTTATTCATGACAGACTGTCTGTAATATGTGCTATTGCCATTTGCCAGATGAAATGTCACTTAGCCACTCAGAGTTTCAGATTTCTCATCTATGAAATAAAATAGCTCAATGAGATTGATCTTTAAGATTCCTTCCAGCTATTATAGTAAGCTAATAAATTTGCATTCTAATTACAGCCAAACCCTTTGGCTTAAGATTCCTAAATCTATTCTGACTTTGGATAGGGAACATTCACTCATTTGCTAAACCAAATGGGAAAATGGCGTACTACTTACCTTTACAAAATCATAAAATAGACTTTTAACAAAGTTACACATCTGTACTCTTTACCTTTCAATCCTGGAGTTAGAAACCATATTAAAATTACCACGACTGAGTTACTAAGCATACAAAGATTAAATGCCCCCATTTTTAATGTGAGCTAGTAGCACTAAGATAAGCAAATTAGACAGACACATGATAAATGGAACCCCAAAATAAAAGGAACAGCAAACTACCACATAAAACTTTCATTTTACTAAATATAGGTTTCCTATAGTCTGACTTTAGTCTTTTTTCTTCTTAACTGCCAGCTTTTACACTTGGAGAAATAAGAATTACATTTTACTCAGGAAATGTTTTTATTGCTGAAGGCTGACTGGCAGAGCACAGTGAAATGACTCTCATGGCATCTGTATGTTTCTACTCTGCTTCTACAGGGGCTCTTTACATTTCTCTCTGAATACAGATGAAGTTTCCTAATTAATTTCCCTTTCTCCATCATTGCCCCATCGGAATCTACCATAAATGTATCCCATGATTACCACCTGTGTCACTTTGTTGATACACACACACACACACACACACACACACACACACACCCCTCCAGTGGCTCCCTATGGAGTGCAGAATGAGCTCCATTGTCCTGAGATACACGTTCAAGGTCTTCACCTTGACCCTGGTCAAATCATTAACCCATCTTCAGACCTTAGTTTCTTTTTTTCCTTTTTTTATTATGTACTCAACTGTGTACCAATGCTAATGACACATATCAATTGTATCAGTGTTATGTTGTATCATAACATAGACACATGTGCCAGCTCACAAGAACTATTTTTTTTTTTTTTGAGATGGAGTTTCACTCTTCTTGCCCATGCTGGAGTGCAATGGTGCTATCTCAGCTTACCACAACCTCCACCTCCTGGGTTCAAGTGATTCTCCTGCCTCAGCCCCCCACAAGAACTGCTTACTAAATTTTTCAAATTTTGTAATCCAGCTGTAAACACATCATTATTAGAAATTAAATTATATAAACTTACAAATAAACTGATGTGAAGAAATAGTAATGCATGCTTAGTAGTCATCACTTTCAAATTATTTTATACCCTTCACTACTGTCTGAGCTGTTGAGGTATCAGCAATGCTATATAATGGTGAGCTACCATATATCACTTCCCAATGAAATAGTGAAATCACAATTAAATGAGAGCAGTCAATTATTTCTAGTAAATCACCTCCAAATTATTATGCAAATTGACTTCCCCAAGAGTAATCACTATTCGGTAGCCATTAGCCAGTCAGAAAATCTTTGTGACCTTGGGCTAGAGAAAAATTGCTCACATAAGACACAAAAAGCATAACAATAAGGACATGACACATGAATTGTATCAAAATTGAAAACTTTTGCTTTTCAAAAGATACTACTAAAAGAGAAAAAAGATAAGCCATAGAAAACGACAAAATATTTGCAAAGTATATCTGATAAAAAATAACTCTTTACAACTCCATATTAATTCCAATGAAACATAAACAAAATTTTGAGCAAATATTTTACAAAGTAAGATATGTGAATATTCAATAAGTACATGAAAAGAAACTCCACATTGTGACTCATCAGAGATTCAATTAAAAACACAGTGAGTTCTACTGCACACTCATTAGTATGACTATAGTTAAAAGATTAGCAATATTCTATATGGTAAGGACATTGTTATGGTGAAGATAGAAACGTTATGCTAGAGAATGAAGCCAAACACAAAACAATGCATACTAGTTGATTTCTCTTCCATGAAATTTTAGGAAAAGCAAATCTATTCTGTAGTGCCATAAAATAGAACAATGATTAGTTGGAACTTGGTGGAGTGTGCACTGGGAAAGGGCACAAGGGGAGTTGTTGGAATGATGAAAATATTCTGTATCCTGATTGTAGCAGTGACTCATATATTTCTTGAAACTTATTGAACTGTGTATACAATTAAGATTAATTACTTATGGCTGTTCTTGGTGGTTCACGCCTTTAATCCCAGCACTTTGGGAGGTCAAGGAGGGCGGATCACAAGGTCAGGAGATCGAGACTATTCGGGCCAACATAGTAAAACCCTGTCTCTACTAAAACACAAAAATTAGCTGGGAGTGGTGGCACGTGCCTGTAGTCCCAGCTACTAGGGAGGCTGATGCAGGAGAATTGCTTGAACCCAGGAGGAGGGGGTGGCAGTGGGCCGAGATCACATCACTGCACTCCAGCCTGGCACCTGACGACAGAGCAAGACTCTGTCTCAAAAAAAAGATTATTTATAAGTAGACTATATTTATTATATGTAAATAAAATTTCTTAACAAAATAAGAACATATACAAATAATAGATTTTAAGAGAAGTTTTAAAAGATAAAATGAATATAAATGAAAATCCTTATACTTTTTTTTTTCTTATCCTATTGAGTTCCCTGCACAGCCCTCACTTTGAGGACAAAGTCCAAGTGTTGGACTTTGCAGATGATGCAATAAAACCTCATCTCAGGCCAGCAGCTTTAGAGAATATTGGACTATCCATCATAATAGTTATCTGAGTAGTGACCAGACATTCTGTAGAACTCATCTTGATAAGTAGTGCTCCTCAGAATAATCTGGATCGTAACCCTCTATTTCTTCGGTTTGGAATGAAGCCAACAACTACCACCTGGCTGACTTCATGCAGCTTAGCTGCTCAGATTTCTTGCTTTTCCTCTTCTTCCACCTCTGTACTGGATCGTTAGATGCTTTGTAGCACATTTGAGTTGCCATAAACTTTATTTGACATTTGACTGTACCAGGTCATACCTTCTGCTCTTTCCTACATGCCCAGGTAGTTATTGTTGCAGCCTTAAAAGAGAGAGAGAGAGAGAGAGAGAGAAGCTCCAAATTATTACAGTTCACTAGGAAAAATAGTTATCACAAGGTTATTATTTAAAATATTAATCTGTAGAGTTCTGATGTCTGCTGGCTATAGATTTAAATTAAAGAATTTACTTAGGAAAGATGATAGGGACCAATTTATCCACCCAAACTCACCTTAGGCTTTGGGTTTTTCTATTGTTCCTATGGAAACAGATACAACACCAGCAAAAGTGATGTCAGGTCCTTTAATATAATTGTTCATCACCAGTGATTTTAAAGTATCAGATTTTATTTTTCCCTGATTGAGATCATTACCATATGTTTCAAATTAACCAGTGCCCTCACTTTCATAGACATCAAAGTATAGGTCATTTAAATGCAGGAGATATGTGAAGCTATTGCTTTAGAACAATACATCTTGCCTCTCTGGTTTAAATGACATCTGACTCACAGTTCTGACACAATTCTCACAGGTTGTTAAAAAGATACCCATGTAGAAACAGAAAGAGACAAAAATATCCCAGCAATATTGAAAATTGGGACTTAACATTCAAAGTACCTGAGATGAAATTTTATTAACTACTAGGCCAAAGATTGACCTCAGACAAATAATCAGTGGTTTCTCATGCCATGTTCCAGGAAAAAGCAAGTCAGTCTGGCCTTCTTTTATCTTTTCTTATAGGCTTTACCTAGCAGAAATGCAAGATGTCCTTTGTTACAAGATTGCTATGTTCTTTGTTTTGTTTTGACACATCTAAAGCCAACCCTTCCCATTCTTCCACTAAGGGCAGACACTACGGCCCTGGACTAAGTGTTAGAAAGTTACCATGTGTATTCTAGGTACATACTTATACATGTCTTGTTGTGTGGTTGTGGAATGGGAGAAATGGAGACATTCTTGCTCTATTTTTACAAGGAGAAGTTCTAGTAATAAAGGTTTAGAGGGAGGAGCTCCTGTGGCAGCGGTATCCTACTTTAGAGAAAAGGATGGGGGCTCAACCAAGGTGAATGAAAAGCAGAATGAAGGACAATCCGCACTATTGCCATATTCTCCGAAGCCACGGCCTGAAATGAGGTCTTAGTCCATCCTCGGAGTCCAGCACTTGGAGGCCGTAAAGAGAGTCTAACTCACCAGTCATATTCTTGAGTCAGGTATCCCATCACCACTAAATAGTATGGCAAATGTCAGTAAATTCCGTTTATCCTGGAAACTTCAGTCACTTTTTTCTCTCTGCTGTCAAATGAGGGGTTTGGAGTTGAACAGTTCTCACTCAGCACCCCCACTCCCATCCCCCACCCAGCCTTCACCATTCAGTTCTATGCAGAGACAATCAGTTGAGAGTCTCCTGCCAGGTGAGTCTCCTTCCTCTTTTGTGGCAGACCTCAGAAAGGCTCTCACCTGCTTCCCTTGTACACCCCGTCACTATACACTCTATCCCTTAGAACGCTCACCTGCAAGCCTGGTTACAAGATGTGGCACATCCTCCTCAACTACCCACCATAAACTGGAGATAGCACCCACATTCACCCACTGAAAAGCACTTAACATAAGGGTAATTTTTCCTCATTTTTCTATGGAAATAGAGTGATAAGCTAAATAAAAGAAATGTAAAGGTTAAGAAATGAATTTCTAAGATATTGACCCTGGTCAATTATCAATACATTAGTCTTAATTTATAATGGTTGCTCTATTTTAGTTCTGTTCATGGGTAGAAATACAAACTCTGAAGAAAGGACTTCCAATTACACCCTCCCTGAACCTCTCCATGCAGGTCCTTCCACTCAGTGCTCAGCCTTACAGCAGAGACCGACGCAGCACTTAGAGTCCTTCAGGTACCTACTCATCTCATGAAAGAATTTGCATTGTGAGGCCTCTACACCAGGGATTCACATCTCTGGTTCAGGAACATCTTAAATTGCTTCTACCAGGTTCTTGTTTCTTCGGTCATGTCCACCCAGTGATGCTGTGATGTCAGCTATTGGGACTACATTTTGGATAAATTGTTAAGAAGTTATCTGTTTTGCACAGTATTTTTGTTGGTTTTAAAGGAAAATATTAATTGGATTCTTAAATCTGGTACTTGGTGGGAGCACAGACTCCAGGGAAATACCATACACTTGACCAAGATTGGAACACAATCACCAAACATGTCCTGTGACACGACCATCTGTAGTGCTTCTGCTGCTTATGCTACAGAATCTATTAACACCTAAAAGGTCACTTTGACAACCACAGGAGTTAAAAATAAAGTTGAAAAAGAGGCAGTATTGGCTACACTGAGGTTAAATAAATGACATTCAGAGAATTTTATTTTGGTCTTTTCAACTATCTGCCTTACCCTGTACCCAAGTAGTAATGAACATCCAGGGATTAGGTTAAAAAATTACCTTTTTAGATATCAGCATTCCCTTGAAAAAAGAGATATTAAATAGATATATATCCCTACTGTGCTTGTCAGATATTAAAGCATCTAACTCTGAAAGCAACAAAGGAATGGAAGTCCCTCATAGCCAAGTTATGCACATATATCCCTGGGTTTTAGCTCCGACCATATCATGTAGGATCGCTAAGTGATTTGAATTGCACAGAAGCACCCATAATGTCAGTAAAACAGTAATATTTGTTATGGATGTTTCCAAAAGCAATGTTTTCAGAGCTAGCTTTCACACATAAGGGAAAGACAGAGTTTAGGACCCCTGGTAAAGTGAATTTATCAGGCTGACAGAACACCCACAGCCCTCCCACTGACTCCTGGGACTTATAACTTCCCCAACAACAGTAAAGATTATCTGAACAGGACTTGAGAATTGAAGCTCAAATTCAGGAGCTTAATATAAGTTACTAAAACCTGGCAATTTACCATTGCCTTTCAAAACTTAATGAGTGACTTCAAATAGTTCTGGGCTGTGTGTGTGTGTGTGTGTGTATGTGTGTGTGTGTGTGTGTGTGTTTGAACAGCTTTATTAAGATTTAATTCAGATATTACAAAACTTATCCACTAAAGGTGTACAATTTCTGTTTTTAACATATACACATAGTTAATTGAGTATCAGTACAATCTATTTTGAAATCATGTTCATCACCGGTCCCCGCCAAACCAAAATGAAAAGAGACAGAAATCAAAGTATATCAATGCTAAAACTCAAGAAATGGGGAAAAAAAAATGAGAGAGAAAAGCAGATAAAAGAACTATGAGACAAACAGAAACAACTAACAAAACAGCAATAGTAAATCCTCTTCTCTCAATATTACTTTAAGTGTGAACTCCCTAACAAAAAGTAGCTGAATGAATTAAGAAAAACAAGGCCACACCATATGTCATCTACAAGAAACTCACTTTAGCTTTAAGGACACACATACGCTGAAAGGGCGGGAAAGGAAAAATATCTGCAAACAATAACAAAAACAGAATAGGAGTAGCTATATCAGACAAGATAAATTTTAAGTAAAAATAACAATGAGAACAGAGGATCATTACATAATAATAAAAAGTCAATTTCCAAGGCAGGTATAATAATTGTTAATATATATGCACCTAACATCAGAGTCCCTAAAAATGTAAAGCAAAGAGTGGCAGAACTGAAGAAAGAAATAGATGACAATACAATATTAGAAGACTTTGCTCGTACATTTTTTATAATAGAAGAGTCAAATTTTTATATGGGGCTCAAAATTGCCCTAATACCAAAGCCAAAGGCACCATAAGGAAAGCAACAATAGTCCTTTCATTCCTGAGATAAATCCCACTTGGCCCTGGTGCATAATTCTTAATATGTTACTGGATTTGGTTTTATAGTATATCATTGAGGATTGTTGTGTGTATATGCATAAGGGATAGCGCTTTCCCAGGCTTTTTTCTTTCCATCTTTTCATCCGTTTTGATATCAATGTAATATTGGGCTCATATAATGAGTTTGGTAAAGATCCATTCTTTCCTATTTTTTGGAAGATTTTGTGAGGAATTGGTGGATTAGTCTGTTTAGGATTCCATAAGAAAATAGCACAGACTGACTGACTTTAACAAAATAAATTAATTCTCAGATCTGGAGTTGAGAAGCACATGACCAAATTACTTGCAAATTCAGTTTCTCATCAGGGCTCTCTTTCTGACTTGAAGGGCTGACTTCTAAATGTGTCCTCCAATGGCCTTTCCACTGCGTTTATAGGGTAAGAGAAATAGTAGGCTCTCTGTTGTCTCACTTTATAAGAACACGAATCCTATAAGATTAGGGCCTCATCTTTATGGCTTCATTTAAACTTAATCATATCATTACCCCAAATACAGTCAGTGCATTAGCCTGTAAAAGCTGGGTGGATCCATGCATTCAATCCATAACAATTGCTACCAGTTCTTCAAGTGTTTTGTAGAATTTATCGGTAATGCAAAATGTACTGGGGCTTTTCTTCGTGAGGTTTAAAAATTACTAATTCAACCTCTTAACATTTGTCTACGTGTATTCCTATGTTCTACTTCTTGAGTCACTTTGGGTTCTTTATGTCTTTCTATAAATTTGTCTATTTTATCTAAGTTTCTAATTTGTTGGCATTCAGTTATTTGATAGTATTCTCTTATAATAGTTTTTCTTTTAGTTGGTAATGATGACCCTAATTTCATTTCTAATTTTAGTAATTTGAGTCTTAACTCTTCACTTCTTTTTGAGCATAAAAATCTATAGATATCATAGGATTTTTTAAAAGAATAACTTTTGATTTTTTAATAATTATATAATTTTTCTACTGTCTCTTACTTTTTTGCACTCAAATCTTCACCACTTTCTTTCTTCTGATTGTATTAGATTTTGCTAGCTCTTTTGCGGTTGCTTTTTTTTTTTTTTTTTTTTTTTTTGGTTTTTTTTTTTTTTTTTTTTTTTTTTTTTTTCTTTGTTTTTTTGGGATGGAGTTCACTCTGGTCATTCAGGCTAGAGTGCAATGGCCTGATCTTGGCTTACTGCAACCTCCACCTTCCAGATTCAAGTGATTTTCCTGCCTCAGCCTCCCAAACAGCTGGGATTACAGGCACCTGCCACCACGCCCAGCTAGGTTCTGTATTATTAGTAGAGACAGAGTTTCACCATGTTGGCTAGGCTGGTCTTGAACTCCTGAACTCAGGTGATCCGCTCACCTTGGCCTCCTAAAGTGCTGGGATGTCCCAAAGGCTTCTGAAGCTCCGTTAATATTTGTTTATTACTTTTGTTCTCTGTTCCTCAGAGTAGATAATTTCAATTGATCTATCTTTAGGTTTATTGATTCTTTCTTCTTTAAGCTCACATATGTTGTTGATCTCCCATATAGCAAGTTTTTTAATTTCTGTATTGCTCTTTTTGAATACAGAATTCATAGTTGGTTCTTCTGTATAATTTTGATCCATCTCATGACATTTTGAACATAGTGAGACATCATGTGATGTTGTCCTTTAGTTCTCTAGGCATACTTTCCTTTAGTTCTTTGAACATATTTATAATTGTGGATTTAATATCATTTTCTAGTTAGTCTAAATTTGGGCCTTCTCAGGGAGAGTTTTTAAAAAAATATTGTTATTTTGCAAGTCTTATAATTATAATTTATTATTAAAAATTGGCCCTTTCAATTTATATAATGTGACAACTCAGATTATGTAATACCCCCCTTTCATAGGCTTTGATATTGTTGCTCTATTTCTTCTTGTTGTGTTTTTTTGTTTTGTTTTGTTTTGCTTTTGTTTGTTGTTAATGTTTTATTTTTGTTTTTGTTTTTCTGGCTGTTGTTTGTTTGCTTAGCCACTTTCCTGGACTAATTCTATAAAGTCTCTGTTCTTTGTCATGTGTAGCCACTGATGTCCCTGCTTAGTTAGTTGATGGTCAGCTAATAATTGGCCAGATATTTCCTTGAGTGTCTTGAACAAATAGGTTTTCAAACCAAGAACCTGCAAACGTCTTGGTGCATTCTTTACACATTCAATTTATGACTCTGCCAGCCTTCACTTACTGCTTGCACAAGACCCTAAGCTCAGTTAGAGGTGAGAGGTAAGAGCTTTATACAGCCGCCAATGGATATCTCTTTCTTAGGTCTTTCTTACAAATTTTTGATTAGGCCCTTGTTTCCTATTGGTATCACAGGTTAAATAAGTGATCTAAAAACAGGGTTTTCAAGAGCTGTGATACTGATGCTGATACTGATCTCAAATAATGAGATATTTGAGGTGCTTTAAGCCTGTCCACGCTAGGAGTAGTAAGACTTGTGGTTTTTAAGACTTCGATGACACTAGGAAAGGAAGATGAGAAGAGGTCAAGTTACAGAGCCACAGACCCCTTTATTTTTATCATGATACAGCAGGATTTTTATGAGTAAATGCTCTTCAGATTGTTGGAAGCCTGTCATTAATATTCAGAGTTCTGATAAAGTTTATTTCAATACTTTTTGACAGTGTTTTTATTGCTTTTATGTAAGTGGATATTCATATAAGTTCCATGCATCAACATTCTGGAAGTCATTCCCAGTACTGGCTTGGCTTGTCTGTGTAACTTAGCGTGGAAATAATTAAATATCAGAAGACTTGACAGATTCAGCACAAATGTCGTTATTCTTGCAATAATTAGGGAAATCATCTAAACTTATTGGTATTTAATTTCTCTTATATATAATAAAAAATTAATAGCAAATTCAAAGGTTTTTTGTGAGGATTAGATCATTCACTTCAAACAAAATATTAAGCATACAAGTTCAGTGTGTCTGAAGTGTGTATCACGAGACATGGAAAGCAGAGGTTAACCTACAAAGATAAAAAATGACAAGACTTTAAGTCCTTCAGAGGTTTAAAAAGTCACTGAACTTTATAAAGCAGAAATGGAATATGATCACATTTGTACTAAAAATTATTTGCAGTGTAGAAAGCAAAAGTACCTTTTTATCAAAAGATATTCTAATGTAGAATGTTAAAATTAAAAATATTGTTTAAGAATTGCCACAAAAAAACTATCTTTAGACAAAAGAGGTTCTAGAAATTCAGATGAAAGCAGGAGTAGATACAGTTATCTCAACCAAAGTTCTCCCTAAGGCTCTCCTGGTACTGAAATCAAACACAACATCCTATGATGGAACAAATCTGAATTTAATTTCGTATAGTCTCTCAGTTCTGTGGTACACATTGGTTGCACCAATATTCAGGAAGAATTTTCAAAAGCCACTATGCACTTAATAGTCTGATTTAAATAAAAAGTAAAATGTAAGGAATGCTGCCTTAGTGTTTGAACTAACTTGTTGACAGTGAGGACACTCAAAGGACAATGGCCACCATCTCTGTCTTTTACCATTGAGCATCCCAAAGAAAATTCCTACATGCACATCTGTAACTGTTTTTAAAAGAGGTTTCTGTTTTTCAGCATAGACAGTGAGAAACTCTTAGCAGATATAGCCCCTTTCTCCACACCTAGAAACAAAAGATCTTTAAGTCAGATCCCAATATCCACAGAGTAAAGGGAAGTGCAATTGTTGAAACTATACCAAAGAATTTGGAAGGGGATTAACTTATAATTCCCTTTTTTTTTTTACAAGATTATGAAGTCTAGAGTATAAAATCTATATTGTAATCTCCAGTTTATTTATGAAGACAAAAAATAATTCAAGCAAGTTGAAAATGAATTTCAGAGCCTATATTAGAATAAAACCGGGTGTGTGTGCCTCCCTTTATGAGGAAAGTGCAGACACCCTGACCACAAGACACTTTTAGTAGCTGTACAGGAAGAAATATACATAGATAACATGTTAGAGAACTTTCTTGTCTGGAGGGAAGAGATACCTATGCTCCATGAGAGGCAACTATCAATTTACCATTCAGTCTCTCAGCCTCATTACAGAGATATGGTTTACAGTCTGTATTAGTCTGTTCTCACACTGCTAATAAAGACATACTCAATTCTGGGTAATTTATGAAAGAAAGAGGTTTAATTGACTCACAGTTCCACATGGCTGGGGAGGCCTCACAATAATGACTGAAGGTGAACAGCAATGTAACGTCTATTGGTGGACGTTACATGGTGGAAGGAAAGGGAGAGCTTGTGCAGGAGAGCTCTACCCTTTAAAAGCATCAAATCTGGCAAGACTTATTCACTATCATGAAAACAGCATGGGAAAGACCCACCCCATGATTCAATAACCTCCCACTGGGTTCCTCCCACAACACATGGGAATTGTGGGAGCTACAATTCAAGATCAGATTTGGTTGGGGACACAGCCAAACTATTTCAGAGTTCACCCCTAAAGATATATGGGTTTGTTTCTGATTCTTAGGGTTTGTTCAGAATATTCTTATCCAACTCATCATTCTAACTTTTCCAATAAAATACACTGTTTTTTCATGCAAGATAACTTAGGGTAAGGTCTCTTAACAAAACATGATGAACAAAGGTTACTTGTGAACCCATATTTCTATAGCCAATGAAGGTCAATTTGTGGCCTTACAAAAGTCTGGGTCCTCAAACTGAGCAGGTACAAGGTATATTAACTACAGAGGCCCCAGACATTTCTACATTTTTTACTTCATTCAAAATTAATAGAAAACTGGAGAAAACCATTCTTATAGCAGTAAGAATATCTAATAAGTCTTAAAAAAAAGTCCTCCCATCGGTTAACAAAAAATAGGAAAAAAATGATTGGGAAACAGGAATTAAATTACCTTAGTATTCAGGTCACACATGATCCAATGTACATCTCAAATTTATAGAAAGCAGTACCAAAAAGTAAGACAAAAACAAGAAAAAGCCTGTGACTGAAAAGAGTTTTATGACCAAAAAAAATCGTAAAATACAAAAGTATTTTTTAAAGATTAGGAGTATACTTATGATGGTACAAAAGATAACAAATGAAATAGAAGTTGAAGGACTCCCAAGAAAATAAGGTTGTTACATTAGAAACACTCAGATAGAATCAAAGTAATATCTATGAAATATTTACCTATCAGTGGAATTTTTAGAGAAGTATAATCCAGGCAGAATAAAAGAGTATTAAGTAAACCTTAAGAATACTTGAAAACTTTAACTAAGCAGACATTATAAAATTTCTGAAAGCAACAAAATGAGCTGTTAACTTTAACAAAAGCAGAACACACGCCCACTTTTTAGGTCTGAATATTCAATGATAGTAACAACAGTTACCACTCACTGGATACTTACTGTGCAGTACTAGCCAGTTTATAGAAGAGCAGTAATATTGACAATACTAACAGTAGCACATAGAGAGGTGAACGAAGTTGTGATTTGACCATATATAAGACTAAAGAGCAGACCATTAATAAATGTTGTGAGTCTCTTAGCACAGAACAATCGTTAGGATGTGATTTGAGGTCAATAAGTCACCATCGCACTAACTCCTTTCTCTTTGACCAGGGGACTAGAATAGGAAAAGGAAAATGTACAGGAAAACCTAATCTGCCTAGACTTCAGCAAACATTACAGAGAATTTTCATGTGTGATGTCTTCATGACAAGGCCATTTAAAGGTCAGAAACAGTGATGCATTGGTCACTGGACTTTTTCTTTTTATTTTCCCCCCATTTATTTATTTTATTGCATTTTAGGTTTTGGGGTACATGTGAAGAACATGCAAGGTTGTTGCATAGGTACACACGTGGGAGTGTGATTTGCTGCCTTCCTCCTCGTCACCTACATCTGGCATTTCTCCCCTTGCTATCTCTCCCCAGCTCCCCACCCCCCACCGTCCCTCCCCTATTTCCCCCCACTGACCCCAGTGTGTAGTGCTCCCCTCCCTGTGTCCATGTGTTCTCATTGTTCAACACCCGCCTATGAGTGAGAACATGTGGTGTTTGATCTTCTGCTCTTCTGTCAGTTTGCTGAGAATGATGGTTTCCAGGTTCATCCATGTCCCTACAAAGGACCCAAACTCATCGTTTTTGATGGCTGCATAATATTCCATGGTGTATATGTGTCATATTTTCCCTATCCAGTCTATCGTCGATGGGCATTTGGGTTGGTTCCAGGTCTTTGCTATTGTAAACAGTGCTGCAATAAACATTCGTGTGCACGTGTCCTTATAGTAGAACGATTTGTAATCCTTTGGATATATACCCAGTTTTTCTTTTAAAATAGTCTGTAGGGTGATTATTTAAAGCTGCAGTATAACAATGCTGAAAATGCCAATGAAGGGAAATTATATATGTAATTTGCAAACTTTGAAAATTAAGCACAATTTTCCATAAATTTGAGCATCCATCTGCAGTATGTGTGTGTGTGTGTGTATGCATTTGTGTTTGTGTTTCCTTGAAATAAAATGTTACAATGATTATAAAATGACCACATCTACATTCAAAGAAGCACATTTTAAAAATCACTAGAAGTAGGTACAGTAGTTCATTTTTTTTTCTCTTGACAAAGGTTATCCTCAGATACCCTCTGCAGTGAATGTATAACCAGCCACACATTTTGAAATGACTTTGGGTTGTGACTACGAAGGTGTCTTCCAAATCTGAGACTTCAAATAATTTTTGTAAAAAATACAGATATGTTTATTTATAGCTACTTTCTTTTTTCTTGAATTTAAATATCCCTAAGTACTAGAACAGTATTTTGAAATCCTTTGAAAATCTCAGAACCTCAATCAGGTAATGCACTCTGTGATAGCTTCATACATATTTATTGACCAACTGACTGATTGAATGAGGAAGAAGATAAAACATCAGAGAATATGTACACGCTCAATCTGCTAGCAGTATTTGCTCTTAACTCAAAATTATTTAGAAAACACATGGAAAGATTCCTGTCTCTGTGGCACTCTGTTGACTAGAAATTTAGTTCCTACATCTCCATATGCTACCAGTACTTCTTCCAAATAGCATTTCTGAAGTTGGCCAATTTATGGCTGCATGGTGTATTTGCCCCTTCTCATTGGGTGTCATAATCTATTTTCCTTACCTTTCTCTGGGCCCCTTTGTCCCCTATGGATAAGATCTTCTTTGCCCCACAGAGAGAGAGAGAGAAGTTCACATTCTCTTCTTACTCTGAAGTACAATTCTTATAGATGACAGATTTCTTTTTCTATTGAGACTAAGGTTTTCTTTTATCATAATTATACATTAAACATGCACCATAAATGATTTTAATTAACTTGGCAGTATGAAGCAAAAATTCAGTGATAAGCTCATAAGTCCAGTTTTTTATTTAGAAACTTTGAGCCCTTAAGTTTAGGTGATCCCAGGCACTTACTGGACCTAAGCAGAGATTCCTTCTTGACCTGAATAAGATGAATTGTTTTGGTCAATTTTATGCAGACCTATGGACTAACTCTGACCTATAAGAGTACTAGATTTTAACAGTTAACATAATCTCATGAAATCTCTGCTTTATAGCGTTAAAATATTGAGTTCCCTGTGTAGTTAATTATTCAGTGAATTTCTTCACTGTTGTATTTTCCCTTGAATAGCAAGTCAGTGAACTCATAGATGTTTTATATGGGTGTGTATGTCCACATATATGTATGTGTGTACAAATGCATGTATAAATATATGGGTGTGATCACTGAATATTAGCCCTGGTCATCTTTGCTCTTCTTCACTGGTGTTAAACATGAAGTTAAGATATAAGAATAACTCATGCATGATTTTCCATCCCCCAAATGTTTCTAATAATTTACTTGAAACAATGCAATAACATTTTAAAAATTATTTTCTAATTTGCTCTTCTTCTTCCACTCCTTCTCTCCTTTTTCCCCCTTCCCTTCCCCCCTTACTTCCTCCACCATCCTCATCCTCTTTCTTGTGTTAATGAATATATAGCACATATACAAGGCACAACATTCAAAACAGAAAAAGTGGTCATATATATATATATATATATATATTTTTTTTTTTAATAAAAAAGCTTTCTTCTTTATCTGAATCCCAAGTACTTTGATTGCCTTTCTGGAAGACAACCTCCAATAAGAGTTGTTTGTGTGTCTTTTTATAGTGTAAAGGCATACACACACTCTTCCACAAATACCTACATTTTTACTTAAGTGGAGGCACGCTCTAGTGCTGCTTTGTATCTTGCTTCTTTTACTTGCCACATAAACACATATAGACTTGCTTTATTTTTTTAATAGCTGTGTTGATATACCATATTTTATTAAGCAACTGACCTAAAATATATATTTAGATGGTTTCTAATGTTTTGTTCTTATGAGCTATATTGAAGTATTTTGTAATATGTCATTTCTCATATTTCCCATACTGGTGAGAAGGTGAATACTATTTTCCTGTACTCCCGAAGATATGTATTTCCATTATACGGCATTTTAAAAACAAACATCTAAATGTGCAAGAATATGCACATTTATTGCAGTACTCCTTTATCAAGGCATAATTGAAACTCAATATGTTGCACATAATTAAACTATACAGTTTTAAAAGTATTTGACATGTGCATAAATTCATGAAAACTCAATAACCACAATCAAGATAATGAGTGTATTTTTTATGCTGCTTTAAATTCCTTCTGTCCAACCTCTCTCCATTCCTTAATTCCTTCCCTAGGCAACTACTTAGCTGCTTTCTGTTACTACAAATTATTTTGCATTTTCTAGAATAAAATCTATATGAATTTATGCATTTTGTGTTATTTGGATCTGGCTTCTTTTACTGATAATTACTGTTTTGAGATTTATGCGTGCTGTTTCATGTACCAGTTGTTCATTCATTTTTATTTCTGGAGTCCTACTCCATTTCATGGAAATGCTACAATGTTTCTCTGTTCAACTGCTGATGAGCATTTGGATACTACACATAAAGATGATAAGAATATTCATGTACGATCTTTATGCAGGCATAGGCTTTCATTTGTCTTGGGTAAATACCTAGGAGTGGAATGGTTGAATCATATAAGTGTGTGGTTAACTTTTTAAGAAACTGACAAGATCTTTTCCAAAAATAATGGTACCATTTAATGCTTCTCTTAGAAGTAGTTAATAGTTGAAATGCTTCCATATCCTCATGAACACTTGGTATCATCAGTCTTTTTAAATGTTGGCCATTCTAACAGTTGTGTAGTAATTTATCACTCTGTTTATTTGCATTTTCCTAATGACTAACAATGTTAAGTATCTTTCAGGTACTTAATTGTCCTTGAATCAACTTTGCTAATGTATCTTCAAACATTTTTCTAATTTGTAATTGGATTTTGAGAGTTAATTATTTAATCTAGATACAAGTTCTTCATTAGATATGTGACTGGAAAATATTGTTTTGCTGTGTTTGATTTATCTTTACATTTTTTAACTGTCTTTCAAAAAGAAATTACAATTTTGATAAAATCAGTTTATAAATTTATTTTTAATGGATCACAATTTTGGTGTTGTATCTAAGAAATGTTTGCCTAACCCAAGGTCACAAAGTGTTTCCCGTATGTATTATTTTAGAACTGTTGTTGTTTTAGGTTTTACATTTAATCCTATAATCTATTTTGAGTTAAATTTTTAATTTGGCAAGAACTACGAATTCAATTTCTTTTCCTCTTCCTTCCTTTTTTCTTCTCGCCTTCTATCTTCATTTTATATTTGTCTTTTCTCCTCATGAAAATCTAATTGCTCTAGCAGCATCTGTGGTAAAGCCCATTCTTTCCCCACTGAATTGGCTTTGAACTTTTATCAAAATTCAATTGTCTATACATGCATGGGTCTAATTCTGAACCCTCTATTCTGTTCCACTGATCTATTTATCTCTAAGCAAATTTCACAGTCTTGTTTGCTCTAAGTTTATACTAAGTCTTGACAAAATATATAAACAAAGATTTTCAAGACACTGGGAAGCAAAGAACTAGAATCCCTGAGAGACAAGAAACAAAGTGAGTCCTACAGCTGCCCCTCTCTACTGCTTTCCAGGCTGTGGTGCAGGGAGACGGAGCACAAGAAGAGCCTGTAGATCCTTAGAGTTGAGAAGACAAAGGTGGAAGCTCAGTGAAAATAAGCTGGCTACAGTTCATAGGGCTGAGTACCGGAAAAACCAGCAAAAACCAGAACTTTGGAGATCTGTGTCTTGAAGCCTCTCTCATGTTCAGTTGAGGACTGATCAGTACATGCACAGGAGGAAATCACACAGGTAGTTAAAGAATAATGAGAAAACGTTAGAGGTCACTGTATCTGACACTCTCGCAGGATAGGCAATACTGCCCATATCCGAATGCTGTCTGTGATTTAATCAACTCAGGATTTAAAGGACATTATGTAACATATTCAGAAAGAGGCATGACTCAATATCGGGAAATAATGAGTCTGATGAGAATAAAGAGAACATGCAAAGTACTAATATGAGGAATGATAGAGGTAAAATCACTACTGATACTACAATATTAAAGGAATTATAGAATATTATAAACAACTTTATGCTAATAAGTCAAAATTTGTAAGATAAAGCTATGTAACTTAAAAGGAAATTTATACCATTCATATATATTTTGCATCTGAGATAATACTAGGAATGAAGAAGCTGAAAGTCCAAATCGAAAAATTAAAAAGAAAAGCATTAACAAACATTATTGAATAAAGAAGAAAATGAATAGACTCTACCAAACTAATTCACTAGACAGACACTAAGAGACAGAGACACAGAGATTGAAATCCAACAAATACAAAGGGCCTGTCCAAAAAGGCATAAAATAAGCCAGTCTCTACCACTGTCATGATTGGAAAGAAGGGAAAAGCATAAACAAATCACAGTTAATTAAAAAGAGCCACAACCAAAGCTAAATTCAATATTTAAAACCCTCGATGTATTTTCACAAAAAAACCTTATAACATTGAGTATGTTTTAAGTTGCAATGGATAAATTCCTAAAATATAAAATGTATCAAACCTATCTCTAAAGAGGAAAACATGAATATATTCAGTCACCAGAGTAAGTAAATCAGGTAGATAAAAGCCTACCCACTGAAAACATTAGGTCTATGCAGTTTTACAAATAATTTTTACTGAAACTTCAAGAAAAAGCAGTATCTATTGTTTATTAACTTTTCTAGGGGAGGAGGAGGAAGATATTAAACATCTTAAGTATTAGGCAATTTTGTGAGAATAGCACTGGTAGCATTATTATACAATAAAGAAAAACACAATTATGAAGAAATGCTTTTTCTATTGAGAAACAAGCCAAATAATTTCAAATTGACACTAGAACAGAAAATCAAACACCATATTCTCACTCATAAGTGGGTGTTGAACAAGGGGGACACATGTACACAGGGAGGGGAACATCACACATTGGGGCCTGTCTGGGGTGGGGGCTAGGGGAGGGATAGTAGTGGTTGGGGGAATAGGGGAGGGATATCATTAGGAGAAATACCTAATGTAGATGACAGGGTGATGGATGCAACAAACCACCATGGCACATGTATATCTATGTAACAAACCTGTACATTCTCTACATGTACCCAGAACTTAAAAGTATAATGAAAAAGTTAAAATAAGAAAAAAAAAAAGAAAAGAAAAGAAAGAAAGAAAGAAGAAAAAGAAGAGAAAGGGAAAGGAAGGAAAAGAAAGAAAGGAAGAATCAGAAAGAAGGGAAGGGAAGGGAAGGGAAGGGAAGGGAAGAGAAGGGAAGGGAAGGGAAGGGAAAGGAAGGAAGGATGGAAGAAAGAAAGGGAGGATAGAGTGACGGGTAAGACAGAAAATAAATAGCTATCATAACTCAGTAAGTTTAATTCCAGTAAAGCAAGGGTATCTTCACATTAGAAAGCTTTAGAATGATTGTTTCTAACAATATGACAAACCAGATATCCTAAAAACACTCCAGCATAAAACATTAGAAATAGTGAATAATATAAGTTTCAAAACTTTCTGAGCAAGTAGGAGCTTATCTCAAATGCATATCCATTGGTTGCATAATGAGTAGGAAGGAGAACAGCTACATGAGGAAGCAGGAGGAGAATCCTCCATATTGCTGGCAGTATTATGGAAGTTGTCACCCACTTTTGCTTCTTACTCTTCTTAAAGTTCTTACAATCATGTGAAGTAGGTGGCATCATAATTGCTACTTTAAAGTTATTTATTCCAATTGCTTTCAGGAATGTGTTCTAAAGCCCAAAAACATTTTCATTTTTTTTCCTCTGCTTTTATTATTTTACACGAATCCTTTTCTCCCTAATGAGGATCTGTTCCTACTTCTCTAAAAGTAGTTGAGAATAATAAGCTCTTAATAGCAAAAGGGTACAGTCTTTGCATTCACTTATAGGTTTGTGAACAGAAGAAAGGAAATTAAACCAATGTTCAATATAAAGATCTTTATAGTTTTTTCTCTGATTAGACAAATTTTGTCACTTAGAAATAAAACTATATGTGAGTAGCTACTTTAGGAAAAAAAAGCAATGTGTTGGGTGTGCAGAAAGTCTGCATGGAAACTTGATTTCGGGTCTATTTGAGGAAGGATAGATATACTATGGAAGTGATTATAATACCAAACAGGATGTTCCGAATCTGTAATTTTGAGTTAGTAAATTTAACCTAGAGACAGGATTATTGTGATGGTGGTAAAAATATACATAACCTAAAATTTGCCATTTTAATAATTTTTGAGTGCACAGTTCAGTGGTATTAAATATATTCCCATGACCACCATCCATCTCCAGAACTCCTTCATCTTCCCAAAGTGGAAGTGTGTCTCTACTGAACATGAATTCCCTATTCCTCTCCAGCCCTCCAGTTTCCAGCAGCCACCCTTCTAGCTTCTGTGATTTTGATGACTCTGGGTGTCTCCATCACTAGACAGTGGAATTCGACGGTATTTGTCCTTTTGTGACTGGCTTATTTCACTTAGCATGACGACTTCAAGGTTGGGACAGATATTTAACTTCCCATCAATCAATATTCTTCCATACCAACACCTCTCATCCTCCTCTGTCCCACCCATGAATACTTTAACAAGTCTTTTTTAGGAAGCCATTTCCACCATGCCCTGGAAAATGGTATCTGCCAAACATACAGCTAAATTGGTTTGTTCTTCACTAAGTTAACACTTGCAAAAGACATCCTGGATCCTTATTTGGTCTCTAAACATAACCCTCATTATGGAGTTTACTTTTCATTCTTTATATTACTATGTCGTTTGAAATTTTTACAAGAATGCTTAGATTTTGTGGTACTAACTTTATATAAAGATGTATTTGTTAGGTCATGAATTGTACTTTGCAATTATTTTGCTTCTGTTAAATGCTGTGGGTTTCATTTTTCCTATTATGAACTTATTCAAGTATTCAAAAATGATTAGACATTTATATAATAGCTCAAATATATTTTAACCAATTAAACTGTTGTGGCTTAAAATTTATGATGCTCCAAGACTGCAGTCAGCTATGTGAAACATACTTGCCTTTCTTAGATGACTGCTTGCAAATGATGACTCGAGATGCACCTATGGGTGAAGCTCTCCAGAATGGCAGGCAGCCCTGCACCTTGCCCTGGAGTTCAGGCACACCTTTGGATATAAGATGGCAACTATTCTCCTTTTCCTACTGATGCAACAGATCCAATGACACTTGGGTTCTTGCCCAGACAGGAGATAATTTTATCGCACTTTTAAAGAATCTTCTATTTTTTTCTCCTCATTGATCTTGGAAGTTTCCATCTCCCATTGTGCCCTTTGTATTAAAAGCTGAGGTGTAAGAAGACACCCTGTCTCTTGGCTTCATCTTCACCATGTACTTGATATCTTACTTGTCATTTTAGATGTCATTATCAATTGTTTTCTTGTTCTTTTCCTCTGTACTCTTGTCCATGACAAACATGACCAGTTTTCCAGTAGCAACAATGTAAAAAACATCCAGAACCTACTCTCATGTATCTAAAAGTGCATGTCAACATGACAGCTTACCTGAAGGTCTGTCTTTCTGGTAGTAATAATGTCATGATGTTTTGTCAAAACACTCATGAATTCAAACCAAGGTATTAAGGTTTCTGACACTTCAAATCTGTCTCTGAGGAAGACTATTCAGATATTGAGAGCCTGATCATCAAGAAGATCAAGGCAGATGTTCTTATTCAATTCCTTGTCTTTGAAGATTTGGGCTGAAGAAATTTTGAAATATTGGAGATGTGCCAGTAGGAAACTATCATGGCTGTGAAACTTGTCTGCTTAAATGTAATGTAAAGAGCCTCACTCCCTGGGTCTAATGTGCATGAAAGATATCAAAATTTAGTTTTTCAAATACATTGTGTTTGGGTGAAAGGTGTGCTATTGTGATGTGTAATAAGAAATATAAATTTATTTTCATCTGCATTTCATGCACACATCTCCTAAAATTCCTGTAATTTCCTAAACAATATGTGCTGGAAGCATCTTGTTTTGTAATATTTGGTCTTTGACCCAAGTTCTTGACACAGAATTCCTAAATGCTTTGGAAGCTTTTGTTCTACCGAAGTAACTCTTGGTGGCCTTCTGAATAGGAGCTGCTTACTGGAAAGACCAAATCATAATTAGAAGCTTGGAATATTTTAACCCCTCCCTTCATGCTGTAGGAAGAAAACTAAAAGCTAGAAATTGAATTAACAATGTGCCTACATGATGAAGCTTCCATAAAAATCCCTGAAGTACAGGGTTCAGAGAGCTTCCTGGTTAATGAATACTTCCATGTGCTGTGAGGGTAATATACCTCAAGTTTACAGGGAGAGAAACTCCTGCTCTTGGGCCCCTCCCAAACCTTGCTCTCTGTATCTCTTCATTTATCTGTTCATTTGTACTTATTTATCATGTCTTTTCTACTAAACCAGTAAAAGTAAGTGTTTCCCTGGGTTCTGTGAGTCATTTCTAGCAAATAATCAAACCTGAGGAGGGAATTGTGGGAACCTCTGATTGGTAGCAATTCAGACAGGCATTGTGGGCGACCCAGGGACCTACCACTTATTATTGACATCTGAAACTGAAGAGTCTTATGGGACTGAGCCCTTAACATATGGGGTCTGTGATAACTCCAGATAGTTGGTGTCAGAATTAATTGAATTATAGGACATCCAGATTTGCTTGGACAGAGTTGGAGAATTTCCTCACACATTTTGGTGACAAGACTGAAGGAGTCTAAGTAAAGAGAAAAATTGAGTTTTTCTATAGAGAAGGGTAGACATTAATCTTACAGAATTAATTTTAATTCTAGCTTGAGTGCTGGAAGACAGAATGTATTTGCCTGGCTTAAACGTGTTGGAACATTCTGCTCATACTGAAATTCTAAAATTGTACTGGAAATTGGTTGTCTTTCCTTCCCTGTCTATCCAGGTGTTGTTTTGCTTTGGGGGGTTGTTTGTTCGTCTGTTTTTATCTCCACTCAGTAAAATGGGTGGCCAAATTGTAGAACTGACCTTCAAAATTTAATTTTCCATGATGAAGAGACACGCAGTTAAAGTGATAACTCCAAGATCAAATTTTAAACATTTCTATCCATACCAAATTTCCTTTGCAAGCTCTAAATCATAACAATGAATATGATTTTCACATTCAAGAAGTATCCCATTCAAATATAGGTGATAATGAGATCAATGTTATTATGAACTAATACTAAAAGATTCTATCTCAACTCTGCCACTTAGCAGCAGTTTAATCTTGAGGAATTCACTTCACTTCTCTGAACTTGTTTCTATAAAATGGAAAGAGCATTAAACAATTTACAATTTTCTTATAAAGAATAAAATGGTACTTCGATTAAGAAAGTTGTGATATCTTTATGTACCATTGATCTGTTATTATATTGTTTCAATAAAAGACTCTCTTGAAAATGCAAAATCACGCGGTGGCTCAAGCCTGTAATCCCAGCACTTTGGGAGGCCGAGGCGGGTGGATCACGAGGTCAAGAGATCGAGACCATCCTGGTCAACATGGTGAAACCCCGTCTCTACTAAAAATACA
>NW_016107587.1:603838-606967 GCF_001604975.1 Cebus imitator | reverse complement strand
AAAAAGAAAATGCAAAATCAGTATTCTGTAGTATTGTCTTCCTAGATCATTTATTTCTGAAACACAACAAAATCTTTAACATACATTTTTTAAACATTTTTATTTTTTTGAGATAGAGTCTCACTTTGTCCCCCAGGCTACAGTGCAATGGCATGATCACAGCTCACTGCAGCCTCGACTTCTGAGGCTTAAGCAATTCTGCCACCTCAGCCCAGCCTCTGGAATAGCTGGGACCATAGGCACACACCACTATGCTGGGCTAATCATTTTATGTTAATTTTTGTAGAGATAGAGTTTCCTTATGTTGCCCAGGTCGGTCTTAAACTCCAGGGCTTAAGGGATCCTCCTTTCTCAGACTTCCAAACTTGCTGGGATTGTAGTCATGAGACATGGTCTGCTGCCCTTGCAGATCTTTTTCTTTAAAAAAGGAATTTTGTTCTATTTTAATGATATCAACTGTTAATATACAAGAAATTACAAAATTATCTTAATTTTGTTGTTGCTTAAATATGTTGTACATCAATGGAATTGAGATACATAGGTTAAAATATAACACATTATTATTTTATATAATGTTGAATATTTTATTTAACATATAAATATTATACTGTATTTATAGTATATAGGAGTATACATTCTGTATTATATAGTATGTATTTTGTTATTCTGTCATGAAGATTATATAAAGATTAATAGAATTTGTATCTTTAATCTTCCAAATTTTTCTACTTTTTCATAAACTTTCATAAAGCTAAACATATAAAAATGTAACTCTTAAGGCAAATTTAATAAAATCTTCAGCTAGTAGCCAATGCTAAAGTGTTAAGATGATTTAAACTAGCTGCAGTTTTTTCTCTTTCGTAAGATCTTTTCATGTCCTTTGGCTCTTAATGTGTTTGTATCTACATCAAATTATGGATTAACTGTTGTGTTAAAATTGGTCTTTCATTTCAATGAATCAGACAATAAATGTAACCAAATGAGATGTTTCCTATTTAAGTGATGGGTGGATTGATTCAGTTGACAATATTGACTACTCGAGCATTAGACAGATTGTGGAACTGACAAACATTAAAAGAAAACAACACCAGCACCAACAACAACAAAAAACAAACCATTTTGAATTCCTGTTATCATTTTTCTTTTCTTTTCAAAACAACTGCTATTCAAAAATTTTAAATATGAAATCTTAAAACAATATGCTTAAAACTGATGTTGCTTTTATTACCTAGGTAATAAATCATGTTAAATTTTTTTTAAATTTTAAAGCCATAGTTCATTAATTTCACACATGGACACAGTCAAATGCAGTAAGAAACCTTCCTAATACTCAGATACTTTGATATTCACATGCATCTGTCTTCAGGCTACTGACTGATACAAATGTAACATCAGAGACAGGAACATGGCAATCATAGCAAGCAGACGGTTGTGTTAACCATGACCTGTTCTTCAAAGAGGATAAAAAGAATGTTAAATTAGTCATATTTGTACACACTGCCTTTTAGAAACCACAAACTGGAGAACACTGGACAAGTCTCATGATTGTGTACTGGAAAATTCACAAGGATTTGCTCTAACAGTTCCTATTTCCCACTAATATTTTGCCTTAAATCTCGGCACTGCTAAGGTTCCAGAGATCAGACCACCAGCAGAATATTCAATAAATTGTAACATTTCCTTTTCCATTTTCAATCAAATAATCCAAAATTTGAAACTTAAAGATTGTTATTAATTTGCTCTCTCAAACCCAGAACTCACCTTTTGCAGTGTCCTCAGTCCCTTTTGCTAAGGATTTGCTGCCCAAAGGATAGCTACCTGGTGAAATTGAAATTGAAGGCTATCTCTGAGGACAGAAAGTAAATATGGTGGGGAAGAGAGGTAAATATCAGGGATTGTAGGTTTAAGATAGTGGTCTATATTCTGGAGAAGTTATTGAAAATGGACTTTGTAACACAGACACAGTATATGGCAGACTAAATATTAGTCTGAATACATGTTTGGAAATGTTTTAGGGCAAGTCCTAGTTATTCTATTAGTTCATTCTCACACTGCTATAAATTAATTTCCTGAGACTGAGTAATTTATAAAGGGAGGAGATTTAATTGACTCACAGTTCCACATGGCTGAGGAGGCCTCAGGAAACTTACAATCATGGCAGGAGGGGAAGCAGGCACCTTCTTCACAAGGTGGCAGAAGAGACATGAGTGAACACAGCAAGAACTTCAAAAACACTTATAAAACCATCAGATCTTGTGAGAACTCACTGACTACCATGAGAACAGCGTGGGAGAAGCCACACCCATGACCCATTCACCCCCCAGCAGGTCTCTCCTTCAACACCTGGGAATTACAAATGAAGATGAGATTTGGGTGGGCACACGAAGCCTAAGCATATCAGTTACAATAAGAGACTGGGTTCATATTTTCCATGATATGAGGCTTATTGATGATTCATATCCCAAAGGTGATGGAGGTTTCTGCTGATTAAATCACATTTAGTATATTTCATTAAAACCGAAATATGACATTGTAAAAGAAACACAAATAGAATGCATATGATCACAAGTGTGATTTCTAAAACTTGAGAAATAGGATAGTAGAATATTAACAAAATGTACATTTAAATTGTACAAATACTTCAAAATTAACCTTGGCAAAGGGAAATAATCCAATAAATAATACATTTCTACTAAATTATCATATGACTACATAATGCCATTATAACTCCCACATCGAAGATCTTGTTTATTTTTATTTTACAAACTGACTTTTGAGTGTTTGTTATAATAAATATCACACATAGAAGAGTGCATAAACCCATATGTGTCACTCATTAATAATTATAAAGTAATCAGACGTCTACCTGCTGCTATGATAAAGACGTATGGTGTTGTAAGACAACAGAAACATATGCCTGCCTTGTTCAATCACCACTTCCTCTTAAACTTGTGCCAATAGTTTCTTTTATGATGAAAATATTTCCTTATGTCTTTAAAATAATACTGTTTCTCGATGCATCTTAAATAATATTCAATGTAGTTGCCTGGTTTTGAACGTTATATAAACAAAATATTCTCAATTTATTATTTTTATTTTTAACTTTTATTTTTTTTTTTTTTTTTTTTT
>NW_016107587.1:566490-603669 GCF_001604975.1 Cebus imitator | reverse complement strand
TAGAGACGGGGTTTCACCATGTTGACCAGGATGGTCTCGATCTCTTGACCTTGTGATCCACCCGCCTCGGCCTCCCAAAGTGCTGGGATTACAGGCTTGAGCCACCGCGCCCGGCTATTTTTATTTTTAACTTTTATATTAGAGTCATAGGTACATGTACAGGTTTGTTATTTAGGTAAATCATATGTCATGGGGGTTCGATGTACAGATTTTTTCATTTCCCAGGTAATAAGCGTAGTACCTAGTAGGTAGTTTTCCAATCCTCACCGACTTCCACCCTTCACTCTCAAGTAGGCCCCAATGTCTGTCGCTCCCTTCTTTATGTCCGTATGAACTCAATGTTTAGCTCCCAATTACAAGTGGGAACATGTGGTATTTACTTCTCCGTTCCTGTGTTAGTTCACTTAGAATAATGCTCTGCAGCTCCATACGTGTTCCTGCAAAGCACATCATCTCATTCTTTTTCATTGCTGTATAGTATTCCATGGTGTATGTGTACCACATTTTCTTTATCCAGTCTACTGTTGATGAGCATTTAGATTGAATCCATGTCTTTGCTATTGTGACTAGTACTGTAATAAACATAAATATACATGTGCCTTTGTAGTAAATACTCAGCAATAATAGGATTGCTGAGTCAAATGGTAATTCTGTTTTGAGTTCCTTGAGAAATCAACAAACTGCTTTCCACAATGGTTTAACTAATTTACACTCCCACCAGCAGTTTATAAGCATCCCTTTTTCTCAACAGCCTTGCCAGCACCTGTTATTTTTTGACTTTTCAATAAAAGCCATTTTGACTGAATTTTTCTAGTCCTATGATGAATGTCATTGGTAGTTTGATAAGAATAGTATTGAGTCTGTAAATTGTTTTGACCAATATGACCATTTTACTGATATTGATTCTTTCTATTCATGAGTATGCAATGCTTTTCCATTTGTTTATTTCATCTATGATATATTTAAGTGGTGTTTTGTAATTCTTATTGTAAAGATCTTTCATCTCCCTGGTTAGCTGTAATCCTAGGTATTTTATTCTTTTTGTGGCTATTGTGAATGGGAGTGCATTCTTGATTTAGCTTGGATGTTGTTGTTATGGGAGACCGCTACTAATTTTTGCACATTGCTTTTGTATCCTAATACTTTGCTTAAATTTTTTATCAGCCAGAAGAGTTTTGGGGAAGTGACTAAGGGGTTTTCGAGGTATGGAATCATAGTCTCTGCAACAGAGATAGTTTGAACACCTCTCCTCCTACTTGGATGCCTTTTATTTCTTTCTCTTTCCTGATTGCTCTGTCTAGGGCTTCCACTACTATATAGAATAGGAATGGTGAGACAGGGCATCTTTGCCATATTCTGGTTCTCAAAGGGAATGCTTCCAGCTTTTGCCCATTCAGTATTATGTCAGGTGTGGATTTGCCATACATGATTTATTATTTTGAGGTATGATCCCTGAATGCCTGCTGCATTGAGGGTTTTTAACATGAAGAAATGTTGAATTTTATCAAAGGCCTTTTCTGAATCTATTGAGATGATCGTGTGTTTTTTGCCTTTTGTTCTGTTTATATGGTGAATCACATTTATTAATTTGTGTATGCTGAACCAACCTTGCATCTCAGGATAAGATCGATTTAATCATGATGGATTAGCTTTTGAATGTGCTGACAGATTCTGCTTGCTAGCATTTAGTTGATGATTTTTGCATATATGTTCATCAGGGATATTGGCCTAAAGTTTTCTTTTTTGTTGTTGTTGTGTCTTTGGCAGATTTTAGTGTCAGCATGATGCTAGTCTCACAGAATGAGTAAGGTAAGAGTCCCTTCTTTAATTTTTTGGAAATAATTTTAGTAAGAATGGTACCAGCTCTTCTTTACACATCTGGTAGAATTGAGCTAGTGAATCTGTCTGGTCCTGGGCTTTTTCTGGTTGATAGCCTTTTTATTGCTGATTCAATTTTGGAACTTATTATTGGTCTGTTTAGGGATTCAATTTATTTCTGGTTCAATCTTGGGAGCTTGTATTGTTCCAGGAATTTATCTATTTCTTCTAGGTTTTCTAGTTTGTGTGCAGAGAGGTGTTCATAGTAGTCTCTATTTCTTTGTGGTTTGTGGTAATGTTCCCTTTGTCATTTCTAATTGTATTTATTTGAATCATCTTTTTTCTTTATTTGTCTAGCTGTTGGTTGATAAATCTTAATTATTCCTTTAAAAAATAAACTCTTGCATTTGTTAATCTTTTGCATGGCTTTTCAAGTCTCAATTTCCTTAGTTCAGACCTGATTTCAGTTATTTCATTGCCCAGGTAATAAGCATAGTACCTACTTGGACATTTCTTTGTTCTTGTTTCTGTAGTTCCTCTAGGTGTGATGTCACACTGTTCATTTTAGATATTCCTAACTTTTTGAAGTGGGTGTTTAGCACTATACATCTTCCTCTTATCACTACTGCTTGAGCTGTGCCCAAGATTCAGGTATGTCATGTCTTTGTTCTCATTAGTTTCAAAAAAGCTCTTGATTTCCAGCTGAATTTCATTGTTTTTCCAAAAGTTATTCGGGAGCAGATTATTAATTTTTTTGTAATTATATGGTTTTAAGTTATTTTCACAGTATTATTTCTACTTATTGCACTGTGGTCTGTTAGTGTGGCTGATGGTATTTCAGTTTTTTTTTAATTTGTTGAAGACTGTTTGATGGCTGATCATTTGGTTGATTTTAAAGTATGTGCTATGTGCAGATGAGAAGAATGTATATTCTGTTGTTTTTCAGTGGAGAGTTCTGTGTATGTCTATGAGGTCCATTTGATCAAGTGCCAAGTTCAAGACCTAAATATCTTCATTAGTTTTCTGCTTTGATGATCTGTCTAATACTATCAGTGGGTTGTTAAAGCCTATCACTATTATTTCATGATTATTTAAGTCATTTTATAAGTCTCTAAGAACTTACGTTATTAATCTGGGTGCTCCTGTTTGGGGTGAGTATATATTTAAAATAGTTAAATCTTGAATTGAACTCTTTACCATTATGTAATGCCCTTCTGTGTCCTTTTTAATCTTTGTTGATTTAAAGTCTGTTTTATCTGAAATGAAAATAGCGACTCCTGCTTTTCTCTGTTTTTCATTTGCTTGGTAGATTTTTCTCCATCCCTTTACTTTGAGCCTATGAATGTCATTACATTTGAGATGGGTCTCTTGAAGACAGCATAAAATTGTGTATTGCTTATTTATCCACCTTGCTACTCTTTGTTTTACCATTTAGATCCTTTATAGTCAAGATTAATATTGACATGTGAGAATTTGATCCTGTCATTTTCTTGTTAGCTGATTATTATTCAGACTTGTTTGTATGGTTGCTTTATAGTGTCAATGGTCTTTGTACTTATTTGTGTTTTTAAAGTGGCTGGTAACAGTCTTTCCTTTTCATATTTGGCACTCATTCAGGACCTCTTGTAAGGCAGGTCTTGTAGTAATGAATTCCCTTAACATTTGCCTGTCTGAAAATGATCTTATTTCCTCTTTGCTTATGAAGCTTAGTTTGGCTGGATATGACATTATTGGTTGGAATTTCTTTTTTTTAACAATTCTGAATATAAGCCCTCAATCTCTTCTAGCTTGTAGGGTTTCTGTGGAAATAAATGTGCACTATTATCTTGATGGGGTTCCCTTTTTAGGTGGCCTGTCCCTGCTGTCTAATTGCTTTTAACATTTTATTTTGATATTGAAAAATCTGATGATTATATGTCTTGGAGGTGGTTGTATTGTGTAATATCTCACAGAGATTCTCCACATTTCTTGGATTTAAATATCAGGCTCTCTAGCAAGATTGGGGTAATTTTTATGAAACTTATCTTGAAATATGTTTTTCAAGTTGCTTCTTTTCTCTCCCTCTCTTCCAGGGACATGAATTAGTTTTAGATTTGGTCTCTTTACATAATCCCATATTTCTCAGATGTTTTCTTCATTTTTCTTCTTCTTTTGTCTGACTAGGTTATTTCAGAGAACTGTTCTTTGATCTCTGGGATTCTTTCCTCAGCTTAGTTGATTCTGCTGTTAATACTTGCTACTTTATTCTGAGAGTCTTCAAGTGAAGTTTTATCTTTATCTGAGCAGATTTTTTTTTCTTTCTGAAATTGGCCATTTCAACTTTTATCACATATATCTTTTATTGTATTTCTTAGAATCCTTGGGTTGGATTTTGACTTTATCATGACTCTCAATGATCTTCATTTATGTCCATATTCTGAATTTCATTTTGATCACTTCAGCCATTCAGCCTGATTACGAACCATTAATGGGGAACCAGTACAGTCATTTAGATGTAAAAAGACACTCTGGTTTTTTGAGTTACCACTGTTCTTGTGCTGGTTCTTTTTCATCTGTGTGGGCTGATGTTCCCTCAATCTTTGAAGTTGCTTTCCCTTCAGTGGTTTTGTTTTGGTATGCATGTTTTTGGCTGTGTGTGTGTTTGCTTTTATCTTCCTTGATATTCTTGGGTTTGATTGTGACCTAAGGTGGCTTCAGTCATCTGGCTTTCTTTCTGGAAGATTTTAGAGGGCCAAGACTCAGCTCAGCACTCCTGGCTTGCATGCTGTAATTTTGTGGTGGCTGGCATCAGGCCCCCAATCTTGTCATCCTGCCCCTCAAGGTTAAGAACCTGCTGCACTGGAGGAGCCAAGGTCTTCCCATACCACTGGCCACAACACTCTGATAGGTAGTAGCAGCCAAACCACTTTGTCAGGGTGGTGGCAGTGGGTTCCTTTCTGCTTCACATCTGCTAGCAATTGCAGCAGGGCAGCAGGGGTGCGTGCTTGTAAGCCAAGGAAAAACACTAGCAGGCACATGGCTGCCAGCTTCTGTGTGTGCCTTTGTGCCATCCTTAATATATTTTTATTTTGACTCATTTACTTATCTTTTAATACACTTGGAGCCATATTTGGTTACGTGTATACTATATACATGCATGCCATACATGTTCCATTGTATGAATACATACATATTAATTACATTCTTCAATTCTTCTAAAACTTTAATGACTTTTTCTTTCTATAATATCAATCACTGAGAGTGAAATTAATATCTACTACTATGTTTTCTGATGATAGTTCTGACTTTAATGCTTTATGTGTTTTGAAGCTGTTATGAGTTTCTTCTTAGGAGTCACACTTCAAGGGCTAATAAAGGCTTGTCTTGAAAAACCAATTAGTAGACAATACTGAAAGAAATTGCACACAAATATCATCTGGCTTAGACAAATCCTACTTATTTCCTGCAACTAGATAAGTGGCAAGTATGAATAAGAGAGGAAAGATAAAAACCAAGATGTCCAGTCCCTCAGTGTCCTGACTGCCATTCTCTATCAGTCAGCACTATCTATCACAGTGCTTAGCCAAAGGGTCCTCCCCGCCATATGGTAAATATTTGTTATGTGTTTGACAGTGTTAAACTATGCACTCAGAAAACAGGCAGGGCTTTAATGCAGCGGTTGGGAGGGCTGGTCTTATATCCTACCTGGAAATCCTCCCACTCTATCAGCTCAGTTTCTCAGCCATATTCTGAGTAATATCAACCATTATATAATTGGTTATATAAGTTGTTTACTACTTACATATTTCTTTATCAATACATTCTAGGTTGTTCAGTATTTTAAAAACACATTTACCACTTTCAGTGCAGGGAAAGTGTTTATCTTTTTGGGTGAGGCAGGCATAAATGCAAACAACATGTTTTTTCCAACAGTGATATACTTATCAGTACTGAGATAAACTGGTGGTTTACAAGTAGTTACAAATTTAACCACTTTTAAAAGGAAACAACTATTCAACTGCTTTGAAAAAAAAAAAAAGCACGTGTGCCAGTTCACTTTGAGGAAATCATGTTTTCATGCAAAGGATCAGTTCTCAGCTAAAGCTTGTTTACTACTTTAAATCACAGCTACACAGCCACTGAGTTATCACGCTGCTGCAACATTCACTTTTTTTTAGCATCTTTCCCAACGGACTATGGGTGCAAAAGCTCTTTCCTTCACATCCATGTCTTCAGGAACCAGCATGAAATCCTGACATGTAATAGAGCCACTGAATAAGTTTTGAAAGAAAGATGATAGTTAGAACACATATCACAGGAAAGATGATTTTAGAAACCTTATGATGCCTTTCTTCAAATGTCCAGAGAACATATTTGGAAATAAAGAATAGAGAACTCATTCTGTGGTAGAATTAGAACTAGTAGGGAAAGTTTCAAATAAACGATTTGTTTCTGAGTTAAATATTTCAAATAACAAGCACAGTGCAAGGATAGGCAGTGGTAGTTCCTAAATGTTGAACTCCCTTTTCCAGTGTAATAATGAAGAGTAGTGGATACGATTAGGGGAATTCTACTTCAGTAGTAAAATACTGTAAGTGACCGTTGGAGTCTGACTCTTAGGCGCCTTGTAGTCTTTGCACATGGAAGCAGTAAAAAGGTTTAAAGTTTCAAAATTGAGGTTTTCTTTTTTATAAACCAGGTCACTTTATTCCTTCCTCAAAAGATTTTTGTTATTGTTTCAGAAAGAAAACCTGAATTTATTCTGATATATCAAAAAGCATCACATTAAAATAATGTCACTGACTGTGATTACAGATTTGCTGTCCTAGTGTTCTTTTGCTTTAAAATACAATGTCTTCTAAAGAGCAAGACTTTTTGTAACTAATATGCAAACATGTTAAATCTACAAATGTCAAAATAGTGTATATGAGAGCAGTATCTTCTTAATAAAATTTCAGAGGTAGGAAAACATAACCATATTCAACAAGAAACATATTAAAACTTGAGTGGGCATTTTTTGCCTTTTGTTAAAGAGTCAGACATTAACAGACATGGGTGAGGTTGTGAAGAAAAGGGAATGCTCAAATGCTATTGGTGAGAATGTAAATTAGTTCAGTCACTATGGAAAGCAGTTTGGAGATTTCTCAGAGAACTGAAATTTGGACTACTACTTGAAATTTGAACTACCTCAACAATCTCACTACTCGGTATATACCCAAAGGAAAATAAATCATTCTACCAAAAGACACATGCACTCATATGTTCATTGCAGTGCCATTCACAATAGCAAAAACATGGATTGAACCCAGTCACGCATTAATGGTGAACTGGATTAATAAAATGTGGTACAAATATATTGTGAAATACTATGAAGCCATAAAAAAGAACAAAATCATGTCCTTTGCAGCAACATGGATGTAGCTGAAAACTGTTATCCTAAACAAATTAATGCAGAAACAGAAAAATCAATACTGCAAGTTTTCACTTATAAGTAAGAGAAAAACATTGGGCACAAATGAGCATAAACATGGGAATAATAGACA
This sequence comes from Cebus imitator, assembly GCF_001604975.1. Lineage (NCBI taxonomy): Eukaryota > Metazoa > Chordata > Mammalia > Primates > Cebidae > Cebus > Cebus imitator. The sequence continues at coordinate 596,329 of NW_016107587.1, read as the reverse complement.
CTGGGAAATACAAGAAAGGGAGGAGGGGAGAGAGGGTGTAATTGTTGGAAAACAAAAAACCTTATTGTTTGGTACCATGTTCACTACCTGAAGGAGCAGATTAAATTATACTTAAACCAGCAACACGCAATATGCCTGCATTCTAAAACAAAAGTTGAAAAACCAGAAATAGGCAATAAACAAACAAAAAAATGAATAGGCATTATGAAAATACAGCAGGGCTTTGCAGTTATTATAGTGGTATCAAGAAGAAAGTGATCTGCCTTTCTGCATAGCTAAAAATGATTGCATCCCTAAAGGCAATGATAAATATGTATGGAAGAGAAAAAAGAATGAACTAATAATTAAAACTCACTAACTCTGGCACTGATGTACGTTGTATACGAAAACGTTGATCTTTGAAATGTTGTAATTTCCCTTAGCAATAAGATATAAATCCTGTCAGTCATCATTTACTTTATGCATAAATGGATATGGGACCCAACATGGAATTTTGCTTCGATAATACATGCTCCATCTCTTGTGTGGTTGTCCCACTCCCGTGGAGCTGTCAGCCCATGCATCACATAGCTCCTATTCCAATATGAGAAGGAGATTGTATTGGAGGTCAGGCTCCCCTAGCACTCACTCAGCAATGTGGACACATTGCTTCCTCATTCTATTGGCTTCATCTAATATCATATCACTTTACATTACTGCAGAGCAGATGTGCAAAAACTGGTATTCTCATCGTATCTGCTTGACATCTCTCAGTCAGAGAATAGCTCCTGAGAATATTCATGTATACAAACAATCATATTCCTAAATGGACTGATAATAAAAAAAAAAAAGGTGGCATAGTAATTGGGAAAAAAGAGAAATAGGAGAAAAATATAGAGTCTGTGGCTCTTAATCACAGACTCCACACTCAAGTGTCCCTAACGATTAATTAACTTTGTGATCTACAAATGAGTTGATAGTATTCAGGTAAATGTCGAGAAAAGAGTGAAGACTTTGCATAGATTGAAATGGGAACCATGTTTATGTTTTTTTTCCTCCTTAGAGAGACACGGCTAGAAGAAAAAATGTCTCTCCCAAAAGGCTCATGTGTTTATTTATTGCTCAAATACCTTCAGGTGGGTACTCTACCCAGCAGGGTGCAGGATTGAGTGAGTCAAAATCTCTGACATTTAGGAACTCATGTAACACATTCACTCACATCCTCCTCAGTATTCCAGTTGGCTCACAGCACAGAGCCTTTTCCTGAGAGGAATCCCTTCTAGTAGAGCATTTAGGGGAAAGGACTGTTAGTACAGCCATCTCCACTGTGGGGAAGGTTTTGGGGAAAGGGAAATTCCGAAAGCAGTAAACATGACCTCAAAAATAATTCAACCCTGCATTCCCCCTTTCTCAAAAATATTGGAAAACATTTCTCTTCCTCTCCATACCTCATAAGGGCTCCACACACGGTGGCCTTATGCCCACACATCAAACTAAGACAAAAAATTTCATAACATTCCTGCAACAACCCATACATCATCTCTTCAGACTCTTAATTTCTCTAGCCCTACACACAATATATTCCCAGGAACACAGGGAATGTATTGCCCATTCCTCGGCAACAGCTTGCCAGTGCTAGTAGGGACCATGCTAGAACATCATTTTGACCTATGAATTGTTATTTTGCAGTATCAGTTCTTGTCCCCACTATGGCCTCAGAGTCCCACTTCAAGCCTGTCTGAATTTGATGGCATATTGGAACATGACCTTCCCCAACTTTAACTTTCTTAGATGCAGCATAATACTGCATACTCACGCAGCCATTGGCTCACTTACCACAGCTGGTGGGAGCCAGGGATGAATTGCCCCACTCAAGACTGGAGAAAGCTGTCGGACTTGGGAACTTGCTTTCATCACTGTGAAAATAAAATTTATTATTCCAGTGAACCTGATCCAAGGGTACTCACTCTAAGACAACAGATGACATGGAATCTTTATTCCATTCTGTAGGGAAGGCATCACTGCACCATCACTCAAAACGCAAACATGGGGCTGATGTCACTTGCCAGTGCCCACCAACTGTCTGCCAGAATACCCAAGTTTCTTCGCAGAGCAGGCATTTCAGTTATCTGCACATAGGGTGCGCTATACTTTGCTTTATTCTTATTAGGAAAAGTACCATATTATGTTAGGTATTCTAGAGGCCTGGTTGATGAGGATTATGTGGGTTTTCAATACCATAGAGAGGTTTGTTACAACTCTTCCTTTAAGACAATAATCTCACCAATGACTAACTAGCTTTCCTCTACCTAGAAGACGGCCCAGGTAAAGTTCTACGAATAAATGAATGAATGAATACAAGAATGATGGTCAGCACCCATTCCAAGGAAGTATATCTCATTAGAAGACTTTCTTTACCCTTAAAAAATATTTGGTCTCCAATTCAGCCATAATTTTCTGGTCATGCAATTTCAAATGCATCTTTTCATGCCCATTTGCCTTTACTTTGCTTTCCTTAATCTTCCATTCTCTTCTTCACAAGGACTCAAGAATTCTGCATGCCTCAAAGAAATAACTGCTCCCTGATCTCAATGTAGCCAGTTCTTGGTTCTGTTTTACAGGGAAAGTTACAGCCAAAGAATATGTGGAAACCTTCTGGTATAAGAAGACATTAAGCTTTTTTACTGCAATTCAAGAAAATCATGAATACTCTGACTTGTGGACAAGGTTGGGAGACACTGAGAAAACTATCAACTCACCATTTCATCTATCTTTTCTGGATCTCAGGCCTCTAGGCTCCAAACTACAACTGATCCCAGGACCCATTCAGAATATTATACTTGCTGGGCCTCTTGTGTGTGCTACTCAATCCCTCTCCCCAAAGACTGTCTCAGATGCACAAGGGTATTTGTCATTAGACCACACTCTCGAGGCCAAGGTTATAGCTGGCCTTGGCATCTTAGAACTCTTTCTGAAGAGACCTTACCAGTTTTCTCTACTAGAGGAAGCTGGAGATTTGAAACCAGAAACCAGGAACAAACCAGCAGAAAGCTCACCTGTGAGTACATCCTGCCACACTCAGCATGCTGGTTTACCTGCTGTCATTCAGAACAAAAGTACTAGCCTGGGGTATTCCAAGAGATGCTCTGGTCCCAGACCTAGGTAAAGAGTCTAGTTTTCTTAATGGCAATGAGAGAAACTTCTATGTCCATGATAGAATGATGTGATATGTTGTGGTTTCATTATTACCAGAACTGGATGGTGCTGAGGACCACAGTTTACAAGCCAGTTCTACTTCCCAGCAGCTGTGGGTCTTTGGGAAACTTCTTTAACCACGCTATGCTTTGGTTGTTTCCCATTTGTTATGTGGGAAGAAGCATAATACCTACTTCTATAGGACTGTTGTGAAGCTTTGTCTTCATAAATATCTGCACACTTTTAACCTGCTGCCTGGCACATACTGTTTATTGTTCATTTCCTCTTATAATAACCTTGAAAATAACTTTGCCAAAACAGCCTTGCTTCTAACACAATTTTTAGAAGGTGAATATTTTTGACTTTGCTCCCAAATTCTGAGAGGAGGAAATACCTTATTTTTGATTAATAGTCTCTTACATATGCTGATGTGTGATCTTACTATCCCTGAAAATTATTTTCCACACAGAAGTGTAATTAGAGCTTTATTTTTGTTTAATACAATTACTATTCCAGTTGTTAAAGGTACAAAAAGCTAGATATTTATTAATATTTAACACTCAATGTATAAAATATTCTATTTATATATCTTGCACATGTTAATAATCACTTCAAATGAGCATTTCCATAGTATTTGATTCCATCTACAAAACTTTTAAGTCACCTTTAAAATCTTTTTATACTTAATTTCATGTTATTTTCTAGCTTAAGTATTTGCATTTTGTAGCCAAAGAAGTTCTTCTCAAGAGCACAAATAAATGTTTTAAATTAATATGTAGTTTTTACTTTTTATGCTTTATACTTGATGCCTAGTTAAACATATTTTATACATAAAGTTTAATAAGGTAATTCAATACTATACATTGTTTAGTAATTAACTTACAACTCACAGACCTAAATTAACTATTCAACACATATTTTATTTTATTTATTTATTTATTTATTTATTTTTTTTTTTTTTCGAGACGGAGTTTCGCTCTTGTTACCCAGGCTGGAGTGCAATGGCGCGATCTCGGCTCACTGCAACATCCGCCTCCTGGGCTCAGGCAATTCTCCTGCCTCAGCCTCCTGAGTAGCTGGGATTACAGGCACACACCACCATGCCCAGCTGATTTTTTGTATTTTTTTTTTTTTTAGTAGAGACAGGGTTTTCACCATGTTGACCAGGATGGTCTCGATCTCTTGACCTCGTGATCCACCCGCCTCGGCCTCCCAAAGTGCTGGGATTACAGGCATGAGCCACCGTGCCCGCTCAACACATATTTTAAAATTGTAGCTGATACAGTTTCTAAATTCTTTTAGTTATCACAATTTTATAAAATGCAAACTAATAACAGTTGTTTCTGAACCAGAGATCTTAACTGATTTAGATTATTTTAGATTCATCTATTCCTAATTGTAAATGTTTCCATTCTTAAAAGAGAAGGATCCACTTACAAAAGTAACAACTGTCTAGTTAATTGCATTTAATTCAAAGCAAAAAATTGTGACTAGAGTATTTTACCTAACTCTGATGGGACAGGCTGACTTCAATTTGTATTTCTATGCCAGTGACTAAGGCGGTGGAACATAGCCTGAGATTTCAGTCTCCTACCCAGAGCAGGGCAATTGCTGCCCATGTTATGATTGGTTGAACTTTACATTTTTTCTGCTCTTAAGAAGTAGAATTGTATTTCATACTATGTCTAAAGATTTTTGGACACAGAAAAACCTGTCAATCTTCTGTATTCTCAGGGCTACATGATACCTGACTGAATTTTGGATAGCCCATGACTGTCCACTCACAGTCACTATATCTGAGTTTATTCTGTTGACAACATCTTAACTGTGATGACATAAGGGAGCGGATATATTAGTGACACTGAAGATTAACTTCTAAAAAATCAATACAGATTCTAGCGTATACTATGTTTACAATGGCTCAAGCTCTAATGTTAACGTATTCTAACGTTAAACATACGTTTATTCTTCTGAACTCAAGCTAGTATTTATGATATGGGGAAGAGAAATCAGTAAAGAAAGGCAGCTGATATTTAGTCCAAAAACTAAGCAACCTAGTTAAAGAATATAAAAGAGATGATGAGATCAATAAAATATTCTAGAGTTGGCTCTAATTTTTTGGTTTTTGCTTTACAAACTAGTTTTGTTTTACATTGCCAATGACTTTTGGAGTCACTCTCTTCACACCACGTTGGCCACCCATTGATAACCACACTTTTACATCTGTCAGTGAAATTTATTCAATCCTGATATTGTCAATTTAGACATTTTGTTCTCAGATTACAATTTTCTTTTCTTTCAATTCTAATCTCTGTTCTTCCCAAGAAATAAGCTCTTTGCCTACACTCAGAACTACAGCCCTTTCTGGTTTCCCTCCCAGCTTTTTCTGTCTTTATTTTATTTTATTTTATTTTTTATTATCCTTTAAGTTCTGGGGTACATGTGCAGATCTTTCAGGATTGTTAGGTATACACATGCCATGTGATTTGCTGCATCCATCCCGCTGTCATCTACATTAGGTATTTCTCCTAATGGTATCCCTCCCTAATTCCCCCAACCCCTGCTATCTCTCTCTAGTCCCCCAAACTCCCAACAGGCCCCAGTGTGTGATGTTCTCCTTTCTGTGTCCATGTGGTCTCATTGTTCAACACCCACTTATAAGTGAGAACGTGCGGTGTTTGATTTTCTGTTCTTGTGTCAGTTTGCTGAGAATGATGGTTTCCAGCTCCATTCATGTCCCTGCAAAGGACATAAACAAGGACATGAACTCATCTTTTTTATGGCTTCATAGTATTCCATGGTGTATATGTGCCACATTTTCTTTATCCAGTCTATCATTGATGGGCATTTGGGTTGGTTCCAGGTCTTTGCTACTGTAAAGAGTGCTACAATGAACACGTGTGTATGTGTCTTTATAATAGAACAATTTATAATCCTTTGGATATATACCGAGTAATGGGATTGCTAGGTTAAATGGAATTTCTATTTCTAGATCCTTGAGGAATCGCCACACTGTCTTCCACAATGGTTGAATTAATTTACACTCCCACCAATAGTGTAAAAGTGTTCCTATTTCTCCACATCCTCTCCAGCATCTGTTGTCTCCAGATTTTTTAATGATTGCCATTCTAACTAGAGTGAGATGGTATCTCAATGTGGTTTTAATTTGCATTTCTCTAATGACCAGTGATGATAAGTTTTTTTGCCTATGTTTGTTGACTGCATAAATGTCTTCTTTTGAAAGTGTCTGTTCATTTCCTTTGCCCACTTTTTGATGGAGTTGTCCTTTATGTTTTTAGTAGGAAAAAAAAATAAATTTTGTAAAATATTTTTAAAGGTTTATCATGAGCCAATAGGAGTTACTGTGGTACAGGGATACACAGCCTCAAGAGGTCATGAAAAGGTGCACTCAAGGCAGTCAGGTTACAGTTTGGATTTATACATTTCAGGTAGACAAATTTGCTGGTAAAATCATAAATCAATATATGGAAGGTATACACTGGCTCAGCCCAAGAAGGAGGGCCGTCTTGAAGTGAGGGCTTGCAAGTCACAGCTGGGCTTTAGAGATTCTTTAGCTGACAATTGATTGAAAGAGTTACGCTTTGCCTAAAGATGTGAAGTCAGTGAACAGGAATGCTGGAGTTAAGATAAGGGGGTCTGCTACCTGTCATGCAATGTCATACTTTGAGTCAGCTTGGAAAGTAGGCCACATTACACTGGGTTATTAAAAAAATCAACAGTATTTTATGGTTTTGAGGGCATGACTTAACCCTTGCCTTGTATAATCTTAGGTCTTATTTATAACTTGGTATCTTATTGCCACAAAGAGTCTGTTTTGTCAGTCATATAATCTCTGTTTTAACACTTATGATGCTCCATGGAGCCTAAACTTCAGAAGAGAGGGAGTTTAATGAGACGTGTCCAACCTCCCCTCCTGCCATGGCCAAGAAGTCGGATTTTCAGGTTTCTCTAGGGTCCCCTTGACCAAAGGGTGTTTGTTCGGTCAGTTGAGGGGTTTTGGATTTTATTTTTAGTTTACAGTGTGGTTTGATTCTAAGAACTCCTTCTTTTTTATTTGCTTATGATAATGAAATTATTGGTTCAGTCAAATCTAATCTAATTTTATTGTCTGAGGAGAAAATGACTGTAGTAAACGTTTGTGTTTCAAAATCCACATCTATAAATTCTGCAATATAACTACAACGAACAGACTGTTACAGAAACTCTGGCCCATCATGAGATTTTTAATTTAAAACACACACACACACACACACACACACACACACACACACGCACAACTTGTTGCTTGAATTGACTTAGGAGGTCAAGCACTAGACCTCCTAAGGTCATCAAGGGAACTATTAACACATATATTTTTCACTCTCCCATTTGTAATTTCTCTCCCTGAAGATTCCTTTAATTAGCCTTCTTGTACATTTGGGAGTCTGTTTTTTTTTTTATTTGTTTGTTTGTTCTTTTCAATTGACCACAAGATTCTGATGTACACATAGTTTGGGGCACAATTAGCACAAACATTACCACTGACAAGCAGATATGGTGAATATAAGAAACTAAAAAAAATTGCGAGTGAAGGGACCCAGAATATGCCACAGTGGCATAAAGATTACGTTAAGCTGAAGACACTTGAGAATCAACAGCTGTAGGAAGAGGCTTTTTCTGAAGCCCCCTTATCTTCCTATAAGCAAAGCCTCCACAAATAATTTGACTGTCACAAATCCTCTCCCTGGGGGTTTCATAGCCAGGGAAGACTGCCTTTTATCAACAAAGAGAAGTCCACACCTAAGTCAGCATTAAGATAAGAAATCACGTAAACTGACATTATCATAAAACTATCATATTTCTAATCTAGTCTCCTAAGGACCCAATTATTTTTCCTAAAAGCCATTTTTTTTCTCCCAGAAGTGCCACTCTGCACTCCACATTCCCTACTATAATGGTGTATGCTCCAAATTCTAACCATCTCCTCAGAATCACATTTCTTTGTGACTCCCAGGTGCACATATGTAATTAAATCTTTTTTGTTCTCTTGTTAATCAGTTTTCTGCAAGTTTATTTTTCAAATCCCCAAACTGAAATGAGAAGGCAGAGGAAAACTTTCACCTCCTAGAAAAAGTATCAAACATGACCAAGTGTAACAGGCTATAGAAAAATCATCATGCCTTTAAAAACTTGCAAAAATGCAATGTCTGGCATGTTACAATTGCCAATATTGAAAACAAAATAATCACATAAATAATTTAAATATAACAAATGGAACTTAAATACCATAGTATACAACTATCCATCCACACATCATCCATCTAAAATTTATTCGAACAAATTATTTTTCCAGGCAATGATTTTAAATCTTTTGTTTTTGTTCCTATTCTAAGCAATTTTTTTTATTCCACATCTTCCATATTTCAATGTAACAAGTTTTGGTCCTGAAAGCTTATTTTATTTTATCATCCTTTCATCGGAAAAATTACATATATAAATAGAAATTTCAATATTTAAAATCCTTGAGGCACTAAATAATAAGCAAATCCTCTGGATTGAGTTATATTTTCAATTATTATAGGCTCACAATTAATCAAACAATGTAAATATATTCAGATATTTTTTAAAAGTAAAATTAGATTGTGACTATATTCCTCAGTGAGGTGTATGAAGATATTTCCTATTCAATTACTTCAGATTAATTAAAACATTTTTCACATATATAAACAAATGGGAATAGAAGAGAATTTTTTGTAGTAATAATATTTAATTATTTGAACTCATTCTTAAAATGTTACATTGTTAAATATTATCAAAACTCTCAGCTGTCAATTTAATAAAGTCTCATTTAATTTTGTTGAAAATAAAAAGTGGAAACCAATCACATTATATTGTAAAAGTGTCAGCAGCCCACAATTAGTATCATGCACTTTCTCAATTTCTGAGCAACACCAAAGAGACTTTAGTAAAAAAATTATCAAGTTACGGTTAATATTTATGTTATTCTCTTACTCAGAAGCATATTGATTAACATAATATACTCATAACATTAAAATATCATTAAGTACAATAAAAAATTTTTTAAATGTTTCCCAGTTAAAATCATATATGTGTGTGCTTTAAGGCCATCAAAAAATATGTGTCATTGCACATTGCAATTGCTTCTTGTAGCCAAAGAAACCTCACATCATTGAGATCTGCAGATGTTACAATGATAGTGTGTTATATACCTAATAAGTTTTGTAGAACACAAATTCAACTAAAAATGAATTCTATTTCTATAAACTATCAATGAATGTTTAAAATTCAAAGTTAAGAAAAAATGCAACTATTATAGCAGGAAAAAGATTTAGTTATAAATATAACAAAATATGTGTACTATCTATATATTGAGAAAACTCTGATAAATGAAATCAAAGAAGACAAATAAGTAGAGATAATTTTCATGGACATTCAATTTTTTAAGATGTAACAACCTCTACATTTACTATGAAAATATTCAGCTTGTACCTGTTAGTAATGAAGCTGGAGATGTCACAGGACTTCCAAGTTAGGAGCTGGGGCTTTGGAAGTAGCATAGAGGAAAAACATTTTCTGTACTCTCTTACATTCAGTTTCAAGGTCCTGCAAATTAAGCTGACAAAACACAGATTAGCAAGAGAAAAAAAAAGGCAGATTTTAATCACATATACATGTATGGGAGTTCACAGAGAAATGTGAATCAAAGGAGCAACTAGAACTTGGGGCTTATATGTCATCTTAATATGTGAAGGTGAGGAGACGTGAGATCAGCTGGAGAAGGGCACATATGGGAAAACAAATAACTTTTAGCCAGGATAGATGGGGCTTTAAGAGAATACATGGAAGACATGATAGTTTTGCGACAGTATAGTGACTGCGTCTTATTGTCTCCTAGGATAGGAGTCAATCTTCTCTGGTTGTACACAGGTCGGGGATTTATCATAGTTGAATTCCTCTGTGAGTTCCTCTTCTACTTTTGGGTAGATGAGGGATTTCATGACCTCAAATACCTTCAACTCAAGGAGAATTTTGTCCCACAATAGCTTATTCTGGACCCCTTTGACATTTGAGAAGTTTATGAGCTTCAGTGAGTTTAGTCACTTACTTCTTCTATTATATATGTTTATTGCCTTATGTTTATTGTTTATTTATGTTATGCCATTTATTTTACTGATGTTTATGAATAGTAATGAGAGATTAAATTGGGAGTAAAAAAGTAAAGCTTTCAGCGTTCTTTATCACAGTTCCAATAAAACGTGTGGCCCACTACTGGGGAGGAAATTTGGGATTCAGCATGTTACAGAAAATAAAATACAGCATTTGTTATTTTTTTTAATGTTTATGATTTTAAACTTAAATCTACTCAAAGAATAAATTACAATAATGAGGATGTCATCCTAGTCCACTTGGGGCTGATCATAATGGACTTTTGATTGCTGTTTGTGTTTAGTTTATTCTCTTGCCAGGGTGGTGCCATTGGCAGATGGGCAGGCATGGAAACCACTTCCACAATACTCTTAAAGTTACCCTGTCAGTGTTGGTTTAATGACATGTTCACATTTTTCCTGCTATTGTGGGGGATGTCAGGAACCACTTTTGCTAAACTCTACCTTTATTGTGATTATCTTCTTAGGTGATAGTAAAACCTCTCAAGAATGTAATAATTTATGGCTCATTTCACATGGGTTCCAGAAGTAGTCAGGAAATCTTTGTTTCCAAGTAATTTTAAATTCAAATTATTCTTTGGAATAATACAATATTATATACTTTCTGTCAGTATAATGTTTTCTCTTTTATCTTTTGTCAGTGGGAAGGTCTGGGGAAAGATAATTTAATCTTCTGAACTGCTTTACATTTTATGAAAAGCTTTCATTTCAAGGGTAAAGATATGTCTGTAATAACATAGCCTGTCTGGCAAGCTTTAGTTTTAATCATGTGAACTATCAATACACAGAAATCAAGATTATCCAAAAGAATCATATCTGGAATATTCTTGCAGGACAGAATGGTTCCCTATAGGAGATTAAGCTATCCTAGCATTCTCCTTGTTCAGGTAAAAAATACAAAATGGCTAGGTTTGAAGTATTGTAGCAAGGGATAATTATGTATAAAGAGACAAAGAAAAACAACAGAACTTGAGAGAAAGTCAGCGAATAGCTCAAAAGTATTAAAGGCTTTATGTCAAGAGAAGAGTCTATACAATATGAAGACCCATTAAGGTTATTGAAGATTTTAGGACTAAAATGAAGTTTTCACATATTTCACTCTTGCTGCTGCAGCTCTTAAATAAGGTGGCTGTATCTTCCTACTGGATCTCAGGGGAAGCTGAAACAAGCAGTTGCTCCCTGATGGCATGCTTGCCATTGAGTCAGTACCCTAGTACTTGTTCAGAACTCTCAAGAACAGAAAGTAAAAGGAGTTTATGGAACTGAAATCCTTAAAACAAACCTTTTTGCTGATAGCTACTATTCCAGTCTCTGTGCAGATTGTAGGTAGGCTTCCAAAAGGCCCTGCAAAGTGCCTGACCCCTGGTGCACATCTAAATAATTCCTGCCTTTGACTGGGGGTGGGCCTGACCTAATCAGTCAAATCCTTTATTAGAGGATCTGGAGGCCAGAAGGGGAAGAAATCAGAGAAAGTAAGAGAGGGCCTACAAACAGGTTGTTGATAATAAAAGCTCAGAGTCACAAAGAAAATGAACACTCAAGCAAAGGATCTTTCAGCAAGGCAAATTTACTTCTGCAGGAGGGTCCTGCCAGCAGGTCTAGTCACCATAAGAACACACCAAACAAAGAAAAGAAGGGGTTTTTGTGCCTAATGCAGCTTGTCCCTACTACTGTGTCTTGCCTCCGTTGGCTGGAGTTGGACTGCACACTCTAAGCTGAATGCAATTGGCTAATTTGAAGAGTGCAGCAGTGTGGATTATGCTAGGGGGAAAGGCAGTTTCTGCAGGAAGAGTCATTGTGGTGGGAGGTGTAATCTACAGAGTGAGTAGCAGATGTGGGATCTGTAGATGAGGACCAGTGGGAAAGTTGTTTACTGAAACCAGGGCAGGGAGGCACAAAGAACAGGAAGTCTGGCCTTGAAAGTGGGGAAAAAAGAACAAGGAAACTAAACAAGTCAGACCTTTAAAGAGGAACTTCTTACTCTAACACAGGATTATGTGGCAAGAACCTAAGAATGTGCTTGAGGTCCCCAACTGATAGCTATCAGAACAACACTTCATATTTGTTTAATCTATTGTCATTTCAAAAAATAAAGGTCGATTAAAATTATGTTTAGAAGCCAGTGTTTTTTATCTTGTTCCTACTTATAACATATCCAACCATTTAAAGATTATTTGTGTATTAACTTAATCATTTGCCCAAGATCTGAAAGTTAGTTAAGGATCTGGAAATCACAATTTTAGCTAATATATTACATTTTTATGATTTTTAACATTGTGAGAACAGTATAACATTAATCTCTTTACAAATACATCCATTATTATCCCATACAGTTGAACGCAATTTTGTACATATAATTTTTAATTTTAAACAAGTTATAAAAAACAATAATTTATCTCAAAACCAATGTAGGAATTTTAGACAGCTCAAATCAGGAAAAAAAACCACAGTCATATTCAAATCCAAATATTGTTAGACATTATTTTTAATTTTTTTATGATAAAGACTTTGAATATTTAAAAACTTTGAATTATGCCCGGAATTTAGCTTTTATCTTAGATGAAAGCTAGTTTTTTACACTTGTAGTTATAGTAACAAAGACTACTTTGTAAATGTACTTTTAAGGATCCAAAAAAAGAAATAAAGTTGAATAGCTTTTTTTCCTTCTTTTAGATAACTTTTATTATTGTCTGGCTAAGATATTCATAGAGTATACATATAAAAAGTGAATTATCTGCTTTTTCATCAGTCACCTTTTAAAATTTCTCAAGAGGAGTAAGGAGAAAGGAAATGTACTAGAAAATAAAATAAAAGAGGTGGCAGTATGAAATTGCCATTGTAGAAGCCTAATTATGTCCCTGGGAAGAATGTCTAAATACAGAAAAAAAATAATTTTTTAATGTAAGCACACACACAGGTGACAGACATGTGGCTGGTTTTCACCTAATTTGGGCTTTGACAATTTTATCAAACCATACAATTTAAAAATTACCACTATTGATCCTCAAAGTACACAAATGCAGGAGAGAAAGGTGCCTGTGTTAAACAGAACGATGTCTCTTAAACAATCTCTCAATCTCATGAGATTCTTTTTTTTTTTTTTTTTCCTAAAGCATTTTTCAAATGAGCAAAGTTGTTCATGCTGAAAACTTCCCAAAACACCCCCTGCCATTTGAAATGGTCTCTGGTGAAATTGGACCAGTGACAGAGAACTACACAAGTGAGCATGATATTAAGAAAATGTGAAGGAGACAGGCGTTGGCTTGGGAGAGACTCAGTTTTAGATGGAGCAGACTGAAAAGAATTGAGCAGTCCATAAGGCTAGATCTTGTGTCATTTTGTATCCTCACAACTTGGCCAAAGGCAGCTCAGAGACAAAGGGCAGGCGTAAACCAGTGATACCAGAGGGATGAAGCTACGCAACGCTGCTTTCAGAGAGACAAAGCTGAGGAAGCCATGCTTGTATGAGTGATGACCTGAGGCAGATTTTTAAGCAACACCAGTCAAGGAGACCCTCTGAACTCCTAGACCCAGTGACCTGTTTAAAGACAAACTTAGCAGACCTGTGCCCACTTTTTCTTGTAGAGCTTCTCTAGTAGACAAACATTCAACACACTAGACAAGCAGAGACATACTGTGAAACAAGGACTAGGCTCAGATTGAATGTGTTAATAAATCTTATCTATAAGGCTAAAGGATTATATGGCTGTGATTGATAAACAGGCAGCAGTCATTCATATTAGCCAGAAAGGGGGAGGTTTAGTCATTTTTGAGTTTGGACAATGTTTATGTTTTTCAGTGAAACTAGAACTGAAGCCTAGTGCTTAAAGTTTGAAATTCGGGTTACTTTGATTTTCCCTGTACCCCGTTTGTGACATTGCCTATGAATCACGGCATTATTTTGTAAAATGCACTTGTGAACGCCTTTGTCCCTTGAGTCATTTAAGCTTGGATGCCAGATTTCTAATTTGGAAACGGTGACAATCATGCATACTAGCAGAGGTGTGGGAGATGGAGATTTGACGCCCGAGGTGAGGTCCAGCAGACCTAGGGTGAGCAGGTCTCCGGGGGACAGACCCTGGAGAGAGTGAGAAACTGTGTGCAACAGAGACTCTCAAGTGTCCCACTCTCCTCAGAAGGTTATTGTTTTATTAAATGCAGGATTATTAACTTTTATGCTAAAAAAAGGGAAAAAATCTGTTAAGAGCTAAAACCGCATGATCAAATTGCAATAATGTTTTGAAAAGAGGATCATTCTAAACAGATTTTTATTTAAGAAACCTATCTTCCAGAGACGTGAGTGCTTTTTCTCAGATGTGAAGTCTATCTACCTGTGATATGTTAGGTCTTCCTTTCAAAATGTCTGATGCAATTGCCTTTTTTGTCCCTCTCATCTTTCCTTGAACTCTGCGATAAACCATTTATAACGATTTCTCCCTAAATTCCACAAATACATTTGAATGGAAAATATGTGTTCCATACTGGAAGCGATGATTCACTTGACACATTTTTTTTTCTGATTAGTTAGCATGATAACTATATATAAAAAAAAACCGTCTTTTGTTATTATCAGGTTATGCTGCATATAAGGTAAGTCACGTTTTACCAGTATTTGGTATGCAGTTAATTTTATAACTAGAAGACGTAATGGACACTGGCATGTATTCTTCTTCATTAGGATTTTTTTAAATGAACATTTAAAAATCTGAAAAATGCCATCAATACTAGACAGCACTGGGATTTTACATTCTACCAAGAAATTTCTTAGCTAGTAATATTGGCCTTTCTTTTAGGGAATATGAAAGTATGTTGCAGTAACAAATTAATCCAGAAACCTCAGTGACACCATACCACGAGTTTATTTCTTGCTCATACTGTATCTTCAGTGCAGTTTGGTGGAGGATGCTCTTCTGCCTCACCGCTCAGGGACCGAGCTGAGTGAAGATTCCTCAATCTTTTCATGTCAGTGCTTCAACATGCAGTTCTGTACTTGCTGCAGCAAAGGAAGAAGAGATATATTTTTTAAAAAATCACCTTTGCTTATAATTACCTTCAAATGTCAATAACACAAGTCTCTTTAACTCAAGGGCTTTCCAGCAGAACTGGAAACTTCTCCCACAACCCCATATTATCTATTCAGGGAGGCTGGAAGGTCTTCTTGTGTTCCCAAGAGGAGAGGAACATGGAATTTGACGAGAACCTGCCACCCCACCACATAATTAAATAGTAGTAAGCTGGGTGATGTGTGATGGAAATACATAGGAACTACTACAGAATCCATGCCATTCATTGTTTAATTTGGAAACAACATTATGTTATTTCACTGTCTATAGAACATTTTATTCAGAGACTATCTAGAAGGCTTAGAATGATCTCCTTTGTTGTATTTTTTATTTCTGCTGCTCTGAAAAGCAAATTTTCATAAATAGATTTCTTTTTTTCCCCCCTATTTATTTATTTTATTGCATTTTAGGTTTGGGGGTACATGTGAAGAACATGCAAAATTGTTGCATAGGTACACACGTGGCAGTGTGATTTGCTGCCCTTCCTCCCCATCACCTACATCTGGCAATTCTCCCCTTGCTATCTCTCCCCAGCTCCCCACCCCCCACCGTCCCTCCCCTATTTCCCCCCAACTGACCCCAGTGTGTAGTGCTCCCCTCCCTGTGTCCATGTGTTCTCATTGTTCATAAATAGCTTTCATACTTGCTTCCAGCCCGGTGGAATTGTGTCCCTTTTAGACATCTTTCTCTGGTCTCTGCAATATGGCCACCTCGGCTGCCTTTCAGGACTTTTTACTTGGTCATAAATTACTGCTCTTGTTTCTGCTCACTGGTTTCAATCTCAGGTCACAATAATAACACCTGAAGAGCTTTGTTAACACACTAGTGCTAAGGCTGCTTGCAAGAGATTCTAATGCAATGGGTCATGGTAATACAGGAAGCATGGGTTAAAATCTGCACGGATTCTTAGAAAGCACTGGTCCCTCTCGGGACCTGCAGTTCTGGATCTATTGGGGTTGACATTGTCCTAACATGTTTGATATTTGTGTATAATCAGTTACAAAGTCTTTTCAACTGGATGGATAAGGGATTTTAGTACTATGCTTATTTTATCTTAAACCATGAAATACATTTATTTCATAAAGTACATGCAGGCTTACTGTAGGAAAAAAGACAACCACAACAAAACACATCCATAATCCCCCACTCAAAGGCCAAAACAGATGAGAGTTGATGCTTTCTCTCCAGCATTTTTTTCTTCTTTAAGATGAGGTCTCACTCTGTCACCCAGCCTGGAGTGACAGTGGCGTGATCACAATTCACTGCAGCCTTGACATCCTAGGCTTAATCAATCCTCCCACCTCAGCCTCCCAAATAGTTGGGACTACAAATGCAGCACCACACCCAGCAAATTTTTTTTTTTTTTTGAGACAGAGTCTCACTCTGTCACCAGGCGCCAGGCTGGAGTGCAGTGGCACGACCTCGGCTCACTGCAACCTACACCTCCCGGGTTCAAGCAATTCTGCCTAGCCTCCCGAGTAGCTGGGACTACAGGTGCGCACCACCACAACCAGCTAATTGTTTTTGTATTTTTAGTAAAGATGGTGTTTCACCATGTTGGCCAGGGTGGTTTCGATCTCTTGACTTTGTGATCCAACGCCTTAGCCTCCCAAAGTGCTGGGATTACAGGTGTGAGCCGCCGCATCTGGCCGCTAATTTTTTTAATATTTTGTAGAAACCGGATCTCCTTATATTGCCCAGGCTCAATATTTTAATTATGTATTAATTTATTCATGGAAGTTAGAAAATAGTGTACATACAATTTGTATGTGTTTCCAACTGACATAGCTTTCATTTTTCCAGGTCATTTACACCTCTTTTTAAACATTATTTTAATTGGATTTGTAATAGTCAATTAAAATTAGTCAACTTAATAAGAATTTTAAGTTGATTAGGCAAAGGGAGATTTATTTAATACACATTCTAAGTAATATTGTTATTTTATTGTTTTTTAAAAATAATTTTAAAGTCTTTCTCTGTCACACTGGAGTACAGTGGAGCAATCAGAGCTCACTGCAGCCTTGAACTCCTGATCTCAAGCAATTCTCTTGCCTTGGCCTCCTGAGCAGCTCACATTTTTACTATTTCTTTAGGAGAGAATCTCTGCTAAGGAAATTAGGGAACAGAGTTAAACAATTTTAAAACTTTTATTGAAATATACTGCAAAATTTCTGTTAAAGCTTTTACTAAATTCTAGCTCATATGCAAAAACAATATAAATGAATATGTATTTACATTATTATAATTTTCCACTTATTCACCTGTCAAGCTATGAGACCAAGTAAATAAATATCAGGTGATTCATATTCATTTGTTTTTGATGATTAGAGTGCCTAAATTTATTTTCAGGTCTTAATTGGTCAAGAATATTTTTGTATACTTTCATTTGTTTTGTTCATATTTCTTCTGTGGATTTGAGAATAAAAAGCAATAAAAAGACAAGGCAGAGGCTGGTACCATAGTTTAAGAGGTGGCCTTTAGCCTTAGAAACTTCAGGGTAATATTTCTAGGCAGAAGCTCACATAAAGGCCAGGGCTAGCCTCAGCAACTCAGTAAAATTAGTAGCACAATCTTTGGTACGCACCCCAGCTGTACTTTCCAGCTTAATTATATCCTATTTATGAATTTTTTGTTGTTCGTGGTGGTGTTATTTTTTTTTTGACAAGTTATTTAAGTTCTTAAATTTTCATTTTTTGTTTTGTTAATAAGGGTAATTCTAGAGATAATACGTAAGGCCCACTCATTGTAGAATCAAGCAAATAACTCATTTGCATACACACAGGTATTATTACTCTCTACTGTGAACCAAAACAGTTAAAGTCCCAGGCTTGCACAGTTACCTAGACAAGTTGATAAACTTCCGGACTTTTTAAAATGTAAAATTGAGAATAATAGTCACTGTAATCAACCCTGGTGAGATCCAATCAAACACTATTTACAACACCCCATAATAATGACGGTTGCAGTGAGTTATTCACAAAAGATTCCAGCGACCCTCGGTCCCCTCTTTCTCCTTGACCCATTTATCCTCAGCTGTCAGCTTTCCAGAGCTGACACTGTCTCTCACACAGAAGTCAGATAGCTGTTCTCAGATTCTAGTCTGCACCAAACTGAAACTAGGAGGACACACACACTCACACAACAAAACACTCTAACTTTTAGGATGTCTCCAGTCTCCCAAAAACAGTTCAGCCTCCTTGACGTTAAGAAGGAATTGGCGGAAAATCGTTCGCAGATGGCTCCACTGTGTCCTAGGCTAGAGGTGGTTTGGGGAAGGGAAGAAGGAAGAGGGCAAAGCATGAGTCTGGATGAAACTGCCTTTTGGGATTTCTGTGCCAAACATGATTGGATGTCGGAATAATGACAGTGATTTTTCAGAAGTGAATCTTTCCTCCATTGGAGGTTAATACTGATTACAGCTGAAGGTCTGTGAAACCCATTCCAGTAAAAATAAATGACAATAATCCTGAGAAAGACTGATAGCAGAGAATTTGGTAGTAAAAAACTTGCAGTAAAGAGAGGTACCATTTGCCTTCTCATTCTAAAGGATTTTACTTCTCTTTTGGGTGAAATAGCTAAAAAGAGATACAGGCTAAAAGAGAAACAGCAGTGCTGTTTCCATTTTTACGATATTCCTTCTCAGCATACAATTTGCCAATATATTACCTTTTGTAAGCATCCTCTGGCAACTTAAGAATGATAGGTATGTCTCAGAAGTTCAAAAGAGAGCACACTTCTAATTTTCAGTTTCAGCGGATAGAAATAACACAAATTACTTTGACAGTAGAATATAAAATCAGAAAATTGTCAAGGTGGCTTTATAAAATGATGTATTATAACCCCTGAAATAATAGAATTTCATTCCATAAGATACCTTGAGTTCATGTAGACCAACCTTGAGTTCATGTGGCACAAGTTTTGGGTTACAACCCTGGTGTGGATTCCAGATTAATTATATCCTAATTAGTAGATGTTTTCGTTGTTGGTTTATTTAAAAGACAAGTAAAATGTGGCCCAGAGAGTCAAAATGAGTTCTCTAAGTCTGTGTTAACTTAATTGACTGGCTTTCCTTCTTCCTGCTCATCTAATCCCATAATTATTTGTTGTGACTGTCAGATCCTCTTTTCATGTATAATAGAACTCTAATATCCTATGGTAACATAGTTTAGGATATGCATTTCATCGGCCAACAGAATTTTTAAAAGTTGTGAGGAGGACATAAGCTGCCTTTTTTTTCTTTTCTGTAACAGCGCACCACTGCAACTATAATCTTGATATCAGGATACGGGCAGGGCCATTGTTCACCATAAAAGCACTTCCAGCAACATGGACCTTGTGACTGAAGGAGGAATGTGGATTCCAGTCCCTTTGCACATTCATGACTTGTAGGTCTGATATTCAAGACAGGCAGTGGCTGCCACCTCTCTATTACCTTGTAAACTTCTGGTGAGTATATCTCATTGGCACAATCTGTATTACACGCAGAATTCTACCTGCAAGGGATTTGGGGAAATAAATTTTTGCTTTTCCAAACACTTTTATGCACAAAGAAAAAATTGGGCTGGATGCTGATTGCGGTAACCATTATCTGGTACAGTCTTGTAAATGAAATTGTAAACACCTTCAAGATTTTGAATTTTTTCCACTTTCAATATTTTTTTTTTTTTTTGAGATGGAGTCTCACTTTATCACCAAGGCTGGAGTGCACTGACACGATCTTGGCTCACTGTAACCTCTGCCTCCTGGATTCAAACGATTCTCCTGCTTCAACCTCTCAAGTAGCTGGGATTACAGGCACTGCCACCACACCTGGCTAATTTTTGTCTTTTTAGTAGAGATGGGATTTCACCATGTTGGCAGGCTGGTCTCGAACTTTTGACCTGTGGTGATCCTCCCACCTTGGCCTCCCAAAGTGCTATGATTACAGGTGTAAGCCACTGCACCTGGCCCCACTTTCACTTTTTATTCACTTTTTAGGTGAGTGTGGAAGCCAGAATGACCATTATTTCTCCTCAGCACTGAGAAAATATCATTATAGTATTCTCTGGAGGCATTTTCCTTCGGAAAGAGTCCATTTGGTTTTGTTGGCTGTCGTGTAGCATCTACTGGTTCTTTCAGACAGTGGATATTGTTAAGATTTGTATTGTCATAGCGGTCACCGGCTCTCTATCATATTTCTTCATTTTTACTAATCCTGTTTAGCATTTACTGTATTACTTCAAACTTAAGATTCATAGTTTTTCAGTCATGTAAAACCAGCCACTTTCTCTTTGAACATTAGCTATCCTCTGCATTTTCTTTTTCTCTAGAACTCTTATTTATGTATATTTAACAATCTTGTTAGGTCACATGTATACGTATAGCTAATATCTCATCTTCTTACCCATTGTGGTATTAAAACGCATGTGCTAGTCTGTAAGCTGATTACCTTTAGGGATGACAGGGGTTTTCTGGCCCGCAGACACGCAATCCTTCCTTAGAATTGAAAGGATATTCATTTATTTGAATAGTGCTGATATTGTAGTATCAGGAATTGCTAGGTGCTGAAGTAGAAAAGATCCAGTTTACCTAGTCCTACTTGTTACAGGAAGCCTAAGTATCGTTAGCCACTTTCTGTTTGTTTAACTATGTCCTTCTTACATTATCTTTATGTTGGTCCTATGCTGATTCCTCATTGTTAGATGAAGATTTTTTTTTGAATAGTTTTTTCAAAAATATGCTAGAGCAGATAGAGGAAAGTGAGTTTATTCACAGGCACCTTTGCTGTTTCTTCAATACATTTTCCACTTCCTCTAAGCAGTTTCTCTCTGATAACAGTTAAGTCTCTGTTCCAGGTTAATTAAATGTGCATGTGGCTAGCAGCAAGGCCATGAAGTTGTTTGTGTTTCACGCAGTGATTTAACGATTCTCTCTGCCCAGCTGATCAGTCTCATTAGCTATGGGGCAGATTGCCACCCGCATTTTCCTCCCCACTTTTCCATACTGGCAGGCCAACAGCTTGCTTTTCTCACAGGTGTATGACTATGAAATTCTTCATTTGGATGCTACTTCCCTGAGACCACATCAAAGAAGGCTGAACCATCCCCAGCAATGCCCAAACTCAGTCCAGCTTGCTTGTCCAACAAGACATGGCCTGCTGGTTCATGGAGGTTTTGCAATTCACTTGTACAGGCCATGTGCAGAGGCCTCATCCATCCTCAGTTTTCTCAATACCAAAACCAGATCCAACTGTCATAGTTTTTGACAGCCTCATGTCATCTTTGGCTCAGATATATGTTTCTCCCCTAATTTTATGCTTTTATGTTTTTCTTATTACTGTCAGTTTATAATGAAAAAAAAAAAGTAAATTCTTTTCTAAATTTTAACACAAACATTACTTATATTGGTTTGGGAGTTTTTCCTCAAGCTCAGTCTTCCAGCTGATATTAGGCATGGCTAGATGAAAAAGAATTCAGAAAGAAAATTACATCTATTTTGAGCTAAGTGGCTGAGATTGGCCTCAGCTAAACAAAAGAACTCCCTTTGCTTTATAGTGGTCAGATTCATTCAGGCAAACCTTGTAGACATACTTAAAAGTTATTTTGCCTGATAAATGTTTGACGCCCTCTTCTGAGTTCATGATAGGAACAGGCATCTGTTTGAGAACGTGCAGCTTCAGAATCTTAGCCATTTTCATACTCTCTATCACAGATAAGACTAATAGTTGGCAGATTTCAGCAGTTGCGTAAGATATACATATGGAATTTGGGTTTGGGAATCAGTTCCTGGAGAACCTCAAGCCGTAGGAATAGTGAACTATTCTCATAAGCAATCCTTAGTGAAGAACAAAGCTGTCCAACTGGATCAATTCTAGTGGATATAATCTTTGATGGGTAGATAAGAGCTTTTCAGTGCGGAGCAAGTAATTCAGAAACTCACACTCCAGATGTAATTCCACTTCTTGCTGGCAACCATCTGCTACAGAGAACGATGTTTTGCAGTGAAACAACCAGTTGGTTGGAGGATTCTATCTGGGATGTCCTCCTGATATCTCTTTGAGGTGCTGCTCTCAGAACTTCACATAGCACGAGTTAGCCTCCCATTTAAGGGCCAGAGCAACCATGACAGCTGGATAAAGCAAACGGGCTGGGGTTCTGGTGGGGAGGAGTCCCACCGAGGCAGTCTGACAGTCTTTCAGTCTGGAGAGGACCGTCCTTCCTTCCTCTCTGTGAGCAGTCCAGTCCTGGGCTCTAGCAGTAGTGATCTAATACTTCCTCCCAATCCGAATGTGTCACACACACACTCACAGCACTATACTACAGAGCTGCTGGGGACCTAAGGAAAAAGTGACATTCAGTAAGTTTTATTTGCAATTGGTTCAAAACTATTTTGCATGTGAATCTAGAAATATAGAAATATGTTACCATTATTATCAAAGTGAGCTTCATATAAAGTTGGCATGAGAAAGTCTAAAAATCCCTGACTATAAATTTGAGTAATCATGAAAAAACTGCAGTCTTGGGGGATTCACTTCTCTCCACTTTCTTTACCAATTAGTTATTCAGGAAAAGCTTGAAAGCATCACCTTTGAGAAGAATTCTCTCTGGGGAAGAGGAAGAATTGTTTGTCCATGAAAATGGAGAATAAAAAGCAGGTGTATGATTGATGGGCTCAAATTTCAAGGCTGCAGAGAGAGTGCCTCTTTTTGCACCTCTTCTCGACTGAGATGGTTTTTCCTGTTGAGTTTTGGCACTTGCTAGGAGATCTTCTAACACAAGGGGAGATTTCAAAAAGAATTTGATGTAAACTCTAAAATGAGATTTGGAAACAACAGAAAGGAATAGGGACTGTTATAAAGAGTTTGAATTCAGAAAATAAAATCCTAGAAATTAATCTCAGAAGATGTTGCCTCCTGGACCAGAATTACCATTTATTAGTTTAAAACAGAAATGATTTTTTTTTCACAAAAAATAATACATGAAATATGATATAAATATTGAAGTGATATTTATATTGCAGTTTCTTCTGCTTCCTTCCCCAATCCCTTAAATCACTGACCTGTACTCTATCTCTTTAGGATTGTCCTTTTAAGAATATTATATATGTTGAATTACAGAGTAGGTAATCTTTTGACGTTGGTTTTTTTCACCCTAAATAAAGCCCTGAATATCCATAAAAGTTGTTGAGTGTATCAACAGTTTATTTTCTTGCTATTGAGTGGCATTTTGTTGGATGAAGGTGCCACAATTTGTTTATCCATTTAGCTGTTAAAAGATCATTCAGATTATTTTCAATTTTTGACTATTCCAAGTAAATATGCTATAAATCTTTGTATACAGGATTTAAAGTAAATATAAGTTTTTATATCTCTAAGATAAATACCCGGGGGTGGTTTCTAATAAAATATTTTATAACTCTAAGATAAATACCCAGGGCGGTTTCTAATACAACAAAATTAAGCTATACTTACCAATGACACAAGGATCTCAGTGTCACTGATAAATTTAGCTTAATTTTGTTTTATTAGAAACCACCAAACTATTTTCTAATGTGTCTGTAGCATTTTACATTCTCATCAACAATGCATATGAGGTCTGATTTCTCTGCATTCTCCTTAGGATTTGGTACTATTAGTTGTTTTTATTTGGTTTAGTTTCGTCATTCTATTAAATGTGCAGTGCTACCTGGTCACGATTCTAGGCTGCATTTCCCTAATGGCTAAACATGTTAAACCTTGTTTTATGTGTTCTTTTGCTATTTATATGTCTTCCTTGCTGTATTGTCACTTTGTGGGTTTTTTGGCAACTTTTTCTTTGGACTATTTGTTTTTACTTTTGTGCTTAGGGTAATTTTCATATTACAGGAGTAATTGTCTTATATGTGGTATTCAAATAATCCCTCCTAGTTTGTGATTTGCCTTTTCATTTCATAATAGTATGTCTCAGAGAGCAAAAGTTTTACATTTTAATGCAGCCCAGTTTATTATTTTCCTTTGAGGGGTTATGATTTTTGGGTTATGTCTAGAAACTCTTCATCTACATTTAGGCCACAGATTTTTTTTTATATGCTCAATTATAAAGGTTTTACAGATTTTCAATTTAAATGTATTCCAATCATCCATTTATATTTACTTTTATGTTTCTCTTCACAGGTGATTTTTATTTTTTATTTTTATTTTATATATTTTTTAATTTTAATTTCAGGTTTGGGGGTACATGGGAAGGTTTGTTAGACAGATAACACGTGTCACAGAGATTTGTTATACATCTTATTACATCACTCAATTAACTCAGTACCCAATGATTAGCTTTAAAAATTATATCAACTGGTTTATTTATTTATGTATTTACTTCTACTTGATGTACAGTTGCTCCAGCACCACTGAATTGCTATTGAAACTTTCTCTAAATCACTTGGCCATATTTCTTTGGATCTATTTCAAAACTTTCCATTCTGTTCCATTCATCTACATGTCCAGCCCTCTGCCAGTCTCACACTGACTTAATTACTGTAGCGATAGAGAAAGTTTTGAAGTTGGGTAATGTGATTTTCTTTTGAAAATTTTCTTTCTTAAAAAATTGTGTTTGCTAGTTGTCTTAGTTTGCCTTATGCTGCTATAACAGAATACCATACACAGGGTAATTTATAGTCAGCAGAAATGTATTTGCTCAGAATTCTGGAGCCTGGGAAGCTCAAGGTTCAGAGGCTGCTAACTGGTGAGGGTCTTCTTGCTGCATCATTGCATGGCAGAAGGGCAAGAAAGGATGAGAGAAAGCAAGAGATTGAACTCACAGCCTCAAGCCCCTCTGTAACTGGCATTAATATACTAATGCATGCCAGAATGATCCTGACCTAAACAACTCCCATTAGGCCTTACCCCGAACACTGTTGCACTGGAGATTAATTTTCCAGCATGTGCTTTTTGGGAAACAAATTTGAACTATAGCACTAATCTAGATATTTTGCCTTTTCATAATCAGTGCCATTAGTCATTAGGAAAATGTAAATTAAAACCAAATGAGACACCAGTACACACATACTAGAATGGCTACAATCACATCAGCAATACTAAGAATTGATCATTATGTGGAGAAACTTGAACTCTCCTACATTGTTGGCAAGAATGTAAATGTAATTTCCACTTGAGCTAACTATTTGACAGATTTTTTCTAAGTTAAACATAATATATTACCCAGTAATTCCCCTTCTAGGTATTTATCCATGAAAAAATGGAATCTACAGAATTTTTTTTTGGTGAATGTTCATGGCACTCGACATGTAGAAACAATCCAAATATCCATCACCTAGTGAGGAGTTAAACAAATGTGGCATATGTACACAACGTATTGCTGTTCAACAATGGAAGAGTTGTTGCTAGTGATCCCTGACGCAACATGGATGAACCCCACAAACGTGTGCCGAGTGAGAGAAACCAAACACAAAAGGCCACATATTGTGTAATTCCATTTTACAGAAAAACGTCCAGGAAAAGACAAATCTACAAGATAAACAGTTGGGTAATGGTTGCCTGAGTTAAGGTGTGGGTGTAGATATAAACTGAAAATGAAAGGGAAAGGGGACCTGGGGAGAAAAATAGAACTTTTCTAAAACTTAATTGTGAAAATGCTTGTACAACTATTGTATGAATTTACTACAAGCCATCAATATGTCCACTTACAGTGGTTGAATCTTAATGCTATGTATGTGATATCTCAATAAACCTCTAATAAAAATGCGTCATCAATACTGTAAGCAGATAGCCACAGTTAAATTTATTTCCGCAGCTCACTCAGTTCCTCTCAATTAATTGTTTTGTTGAACTGGGGGTCAGCAGTCTGCTTTCATGAAGTACCTCTGCCACTAAGTGGAAATCTAAACTAGAACATTCTGAAAAATTTCTAAGCGAATTAAGTGTAGAATTCTTTCCCTCTGGTCTGTTCTTTGAAGTATCAATAGTTTAAGTCCCTAGAACAGCTGTTTACACCGGGTACTAAGCTGGCTTTTGTTTAAATCACAAATTCCAACTAGTAGCACATAGTAGAGTCTTGGGGCAAACATAAGAGGGAACCTGTTTAGTAAGACTAAAAGACTCTTGTCAATTTGTCACATTAATCAGTAATATAATAGAACAGAGTAAAAATATGTATGAAGTATAGTACATAAAATAACATACCATATAGAGCTATTTCACAAGGGTTTGATTAATGTTTGTGCTGGAATAACAAAGTATTCTGAAAAGTTGTTTCTTAACAATTTTTTAAACAGTTAAGTAACTAAACAAACTTTGCAACTGTTTTTAAGACATTGGATAGCATATTTTCAGACTCACATATTGTAAAGCTATGCAAACAAAATTCATTTTCCTCAAATTTGATGAAATTTCTCAAGCTGTTGTTCTCTATTTTTTTAATATATTCTGGAAAAAAATGCTACTATTTTAGACAAACCTAAAAATCTCCTTATTTTTAGCAAAAAGCAAAAGCCTATTGATAATACTGGGTACAGAATTGTATTTCTCTGTCACCATGACTCTGGTTACCACCTATGAGAACGCAATATACAAACATGTAATTTGAGGCCATAACAGCATAAAGAAGGGTGGAAATGTTTAGAAACAAATTTTAAACTATTAAAACTAAGTTAATATTAATAGAAACTGGATTGTTATAAATTTAAGATGTTAATCATAATCCCAGAGTAAACACCTAGAAAATAAGTTTTTAAAAATACAGTAAAGGCAGTAAGAAGGGAATCAAAATGATACTCTCAAAAAAATTGTTGAACACAAAATAAGGCAGTAATGAAATAACTAAGAAACACACACACACATATATATATACATATACATATATATATATATATATATATATATATATTATAAAAAACAAATAGCAAAATTGCAGAAGGATGTCCCCCCTACCAATAATTAGATTAAATGTGATTTTAAGTCCCAAAGTAAAAGGCAAAGATGGGCAGAATGGATGGAAAAATAGTATCCAACTTCATACTGTCTGCAAGAAGTTCCACAGGTACAAGTAGATTGAAAGTGATGGGATAGTATCTTAGACCACTTTCTGCCGCAATAACAGAATGCCACAGACTGGATGATTTCTGAAGAAAAGAGATTTATTTGGCTCATGGTTTTGGAGCCTGGGAAGTCCATGACAAGGGGGTTGCATCTGGTGAGGGCCATCTTGCTTCATCATAACATGGGGGAAGGGAATCATATGGCGAGGAAGTGATCACATGAGACAGAAAGAAAATTGGGCCAAACTCATCTTTTTTCAGTAGAAACCCACTTCCATGATAACAAATGCACACCTACAATAACAACCTTAATTCATTCATGAGTCTGGTGTCCTCATTACCCAATCACCTCATAAAGGGCTCACCTCTCAACACTTTTACATTGATTAAGTTTCCAACACACAAATTTTGGGGAGATACATTCAAACCATAGCAGACGGCAAAATATATTCTATGTAAATAATAATCAAAAGATATCTGGAATGATTAACATCCGAAAAATATACGCTTTATGTCAAAAAATGTTATGAAATAAAGACATTAAATATTAATAAAAATGGCCAATTCATCAAGAAAAGATGATAACTTTAAACACCAATGCATCTAACAACAGACTCCAAAACATATGAAGCAAAAGTTAACAGATTTGAAAAAGACAATCCTACAATAATAGCTGTCCATTTTAATATCCCACTTTTGATAATGGACATAACATCTAGAAATAAAACCTATAAAGTAACAGAGAACTTGAACAATAGACAATGAGTCGTAACATACAGGGGCTAACAAGAGTAGAGTACACATTTTCTCAAGTGTATACCTCAGACTTTTCAAGCTTGACCTTTTTATCTAAAAGATCCTTTTTGAGGTGAATATTACCTCAAATATTTCTTTCATTTCATGAAAGAAAAAGAAAACTAAGCCACTCTCAGTGCTGTTTCTTCTTCTTCCAGGCCATCTCCTACTGACTATGGGAACTGGAAATATTGAGCAACCTTCAGTTCTCAGAGAATTACGGAAGTCATTTGGGGTGAATGTCACTTTTTATACTGGGATTTTGGCTAAATTCCATTATGAGACAGCTGGCCTGATCCTTGGTTATGTGCTGGCTAATGTCTGCAAATGGAATAAATGTTTTGTGCTAATTTCGGGTCATATCATTTATGGGCTGCTGAAGACTACAATTATGTTAAGTGGTATGACCAAATTTCCTGGGACCATAGGTCATTTCTTTTGTTGTTGGCTCAATATCTGCCTTGTAACTTATATTCTAATCTCCTAGAAGATGACTATATAATACATAAAATCCATTCAGTATATACTTGGATAGTTCTTTCATTTCCTATTGTTGTATAATACATTATTAAAAATTTAGCAGCTGAAAACAACACCTGTAGTTTCTGTGGGTCATAATGATGAGGGCAGCTTAACTGAGTTCTCAGCTCAGGGTCTCACAAGAATTCAGTCAAAGGGTGGTTCAGCTTGTGCTCCTTCAGGGGCTCAGCATTCCCTTCCAAGCTTACATCATTGTTCAAAGAATTCAGTTCCCCGTGATGGTAGGACTGAAGCCTCCATTTCTTGCTGTTGTCTAAGGACTACTTTCAGCTTTCATAGAATGCCGGCAGGTCCTTGCAACATTAGTTCTTTTTTTTTTTTTTTTTTTCTTTTTTTTTTTTTTTTTTTTTTTTTTTTTTTTTGTATTGTATTTTAGATTCTGGGGTACATGTGGAGATCATGCAGAATTGTTGCATAGGTACATACGTGGCAATGAGGTTTGCTGCCTCCGACCCTGTCGCCTATATCTGGCATTTCTCCCCATGTTATCCCTCTCCAATGTCCCTACCCCCAGGTGTCCCTCCTCTAGTCCCCCCCAACGGGCCCCAGTGTGTGATGCTCCCCTCCTTGTGTCCATGTGTTCTCCTTGTTAAACAACCACCTATGAGTGAGAACATGCGGTGTTTGATTTTCTGTTCTGTGTCAGTTTGCTGAGAATGATGGTTTCCAGATTCATTCACATCCCTACAAAGGACACGAACTCATCGTTTTTTTG
Organism: Cebus imitator; assembly: GCF_001604975.1. Classification (NCBI taxonomy): domain Eukaryota; kingdom Metazoa; phylum Chordata; class Mammalia; order Primates; family Cebidae; genus Cebus; species Cebus imitator. Next base: position 566,849 of record NW_016107587.1, on the reverse strand, counting down.
TGGCTGCATAGTATTCCATGGTGAATATGTGCCACATTTTCCTTGTCCAGTCCATCATTGATGGGCACTTGGGTTGGTTCCAGGTCTTTGCTATTGTAAACAGTGCCACAATAAACATATGTATGCGAAAAGAAGGAAGATGGCCGTTTAGGAACAGCTCAGGATTGCAGCTCCCAGTGAAAGCACAGAGGGTGAGTGGACGCCACGTTTTTATTGCCCACAGACTAGGAAACTCCCGGGCAGAGGTGCTCCACGGTCGCCAGCACGGCTGTTTCGGCCAGCGCGGCTGTGCCGGCCAGCGCCGCTGCTTTGCCCCGCGCGGCTGCTTTGTCGGCGCCCCGGAGCCGCGGTTCTCCGTA
>NW_016107587.1:540557-562415 GCF_001604975.1 Cebus imitator | reverse complement strand
TGGAAGCTGGGGAGAGATAGCAAGGGGAGAAATGCCAGATGTAGGTGATGGGGAGGAAGGCAGCAAATCACACTGCCACGTGTGTTCCTATGCAACAATTTTGCATGTTCATCACATGTACCCCAAAACCTAAAATGCAATAAAATAAATGGGAAAAGAAAAAAAAAACATATGTATGCATGTGTCTTTATAACAGAATGATTTATAATCCTTTGGATATATATCCAGTAATGGAATTGCTGGGTCAAATGGAATTTCTATTTCTAGGTCCTTGAGGAATCGCCACGCTGTCTTCCACAATGGCTGAACTAATTTACACTCCCACCAACAGTGTAAAAGTGTTCCTATTTCTCCACATCCTCTCCAGCATCTGTTGTCTCCAGATTTTTTAATGATCACCGTTCTAACTGGTGTGAGATGGTATCTCAATGTGGTTTTGATTTGCATTTCTCTAATGACCAGTGATGATGAGCATTTTTCATATGTTTTTTGGCCTCATATATGTCTTCTTTTGAAAAGTGTCTGTTCACGTCCTTTGCACACTTTTGAATGGGTTTGTTTTTTTCTTGTAAATCTGTTTTAGTTGTTTGTAGATTCTGGATATTAGCCCTTTGTCAGACGGGTAGATTGCAAAAATTTTTTCCTATTCTGTTGGTTGGTGGTTCACTCTAATGATTGTTTCTTTTGCTGTACAGGAGCTCTGGAGTTTAATTAGATCCCATTTGTGCATTTTGGCTTTTGTTGCCAATGCTTTTGGTGTTTTAGTCATGAAGTCCTTGCCTATGCCTATGTCCTAAATGGTTTTGCCTAGGTTTTCTTCTAACGTTTTTATGGCATTAGGTCTTATGTTTAAGTCTTTAATCCATCTGGAGTTAATTTTAGTGTAAGGTGTCAGGAAAAGGTCCAGTTACTGCTTTCTGCACACGGCTAGCCAGTTTTCCCAACACCATTTATTAAACAGGGAATCCTTTCCCCATTGCTTGTTTTTGTCAGGTTTGTCAAAGATCAGATGGTTGTAGATGTGTGGTTTTGCCTCAGAGGCCTTTTTTTGTTGTTGTTGTTCTTTTGGTCTCTATCTCCTTTGGTTCCATATGAAGTATAAGGTGGTTTTTTCCAGTTCTATGAAGAGGTTCATAGGTAGCTTGATGGGGATAGCGCTGAATCTACAAATTACTCTGGGCAGTATGGCCATTTTCACAATATCGGTTCTTCCTAACCATGAGCATGGAATGTTTTTCCATCTGTTTGTGTCTTCTCTTATTTCCTTGAGCAGTGGTTCATAGTTCTCCTTGAAGAGGTCCTTTACATCTGCTGTTAGTTGTATTCCTAGGTATTTTATTCTTTTTGTAGCAATTGTGAATGGGAATTTGCTCTTGATTTGGTCCTCTGTTAGTCTGTTATTGGTGTATAGGAATGCTTGTGATTTCTGCACATTCATTTTATATCCTGAGACTTTGCTGAAGTTGCTTATCGATTTAAGGAGATTTTGGGCTGAGACGATGGAGTTTTCTAAATATATAATAACGTCATCTGCAAATAGAGACAATTTGACTTCCTCCTTTCCTAATTGAAAACCCTTTATTTCTTTTTCTTGCGTGATTGCTCTGGCTAGAACTTCCAATTCAACATTAGTTCTTATAGGCCCTCTGAAAACAGGGAGCCTTATTTCTTCAAGGCCAGCAGGAGAACCCCCACTATAATCTTCTTAGATGGAGTTTTAGTACACACCATACACTATCTCATCACCTTTATCCTCTTCTACTGTCTAAAGCCAAATTTCAGGCTTCACCTACACTCATGGGAAGGGTACTATGCAAGGGCATGACTGGCTAGGGTTCATCAAAGAATCCTGTCTACCATGGGTACATGGACATAGGGCTCTTGGATATAGGGCTTTTTTGGCAGATAATCACCTGTCATCCGTATGCTGGCTTGGAGCATACGGATGTAGGAATTTTAGATAACCTTCACGATGAATCTTAGGCTCTTCCATCAATGCCCATTCCTCTGCTCTTGCTGTAAAATTTGTCCTCCTTGATTTGGTTCAGAGGTAAATTGTGCAGTGCTCTCTAACACCCAAGCAGACTTTAGTGAAGGAAGAAATGATCAGGACACATATTTCATCAATTGCTTCCTAAGAATTTTGTATTTTCTTCCCTACACCTCCTAAGGTAAAAATGGGAGATTTTTACAACTTGCTTTTCCTATTTGAGAGGAATATTTTACTAAGTCATATCTCATGACTTCCTTGAATAGTTCTTCCATTCTCTCTTTTCTGAAACTTATTTTTAAATAGAGAGCAAGAATGAAACAGCTTACCAATAAGAGAAAATTTATAAATGCTCTCATCTGCCCTTCATTCTTCTTTTCTGCTTCATTATCTCCTACATTTGAGTTCTTGATGGTAACTGCTTTATCTTACAAAGTCCTAGTAGTTTAGTTGTGCTTTCCAGCATGAGTTGATCTTTCTAAACTTGCCTTCTGGCTTTTCTGGATTGCTATATACAGACATGACTATGATTTTCCTTGATATTGTACCAGGAAGAAATATGATCTGTGTTGTCTCACAAATAAGATTTCAAAACTACCCCTTCATCATTTAGAAGCTGTATGACATCAAACAAGTTACTTAAATCTCTACCCCTCGGCTTCTCTGCTGTGAAATTGTTTGTAAATATACATGTTATTTCAGTTTTAAGTGCTTAAAATCTTGTGTGTTTTCCTAGGTTGTAGTGAAAAATCAGAAGAGGAAAATCATGGGCTGTTACCAAATGCCATTTGAGAATAGAATACATCACAGTGACTCTGAACATTATTGGTCCATTGATTGAGTTCAGAGGCTTTTAAATCACAGGTTATTTAATTCACTTGTATATATATCTCAACCCTTCCTCTGGACAGAAACTTCTCAACAATCCCATTGTGGTTTTCCTTTATATTAATTACTCTATCTCATAGAAAGGTAGTACTGTTCAGCCAGTGACAGCAGGGATCCATCATCTAAGGAGCAGGTTCATAATGTCACTCTGGGGAATGTTCTATTGTTCAGGTCATCTAAGAGCATCCATTAGTAGCAATTTTCAGCCAGGATAAGACTAAACATTAATCCAAAATATGTCTTCTTGTCTCCCTGAGAACTGTGCTACTCCTTTTTCACATAATAGCCTTAGTGTGTAATTGTCAGCATTACTTAATACCAGAGAACCAGGAAGTTACCAAGGCAACAAACAAAACAACCCAAAAGTTCTAAGAGAAAAAAATTGTTGGGTAGCTTTTCTGGCCATCACTTTTAGTCTCTTCTTCGTTCACACTGACATCTAAACAGTTTTTCTACCTGTGACCATAAAAGCTCACTTGGCATTCCTATGTTAACTGTTGTCTTCATATCTCTTCTTCTAGTTATCCCTAACAAGTCTTTCTCCTGATCAGTGGGACTTAAACACTTCATTTTGAGAGTGAAGATGAAAATCATATTTTAGTGATCGTCAATCATGTGTCAGACATTATGCTATGATTATTCATACACTTAGGCTTTACAATAATTATCTATAGAAGGAATACTCATCCCTATTTTACAGGTCAGAAAAGAGAAGTTCAAAGAGATTAAAAACTTGTCTAAGGCTACTCAACACAGTTGGGGTATAAATCCAAGTTTTTCTGATTCCAGAGTCCAAATTGCCACAAAGCTGTTTATGCCCAGACAGACTAAAACTCAGACAAAACACAACATTATGCTAGCTTATGCCCATCCATTCCTCAACACCAGAACTGGGAATTTTCTTAAAATTTATTTTGCTTAACTGTTAGAAAATTTTATTTTTTATAACCCAGATTAAATAGATGCTTGGATTAGGCATTTACAGTAAAAGTATCTAATATCCAAGACAATATGCAGTAAAAAATAAATTTACTTCCCTCTGCTACCTCTCCTAATTACCATCACCCATTTCTGCTGAGAGAGGCAACCTGTATTTTCCCAAGAAATGCTCACCCTAAGATCATAAAGCCTTCAAGATGTCTACAAATAAGCAATAAGAGAAACTGTCCACATACTTAGTTGGCAGTTTATCTATTTCTGGTAAGCAGCAACTGTGAGCACACCAAGAGAAAGTGGATAGAGGATGCCTACTGTCTAGCACACGGACTAATCATGAACTGCTTATGCACTCTCTCTCTGTCTTTCTCTCTCTCTCTCTCTTTCTCTCCCTCTCTCTCTCTCTCTGCTGCTATTCTTTCCTGGCTCATGTGTCTATCATGTAGAGACCTCTATTCATGGATGTTATCACAAAGCATTAGAGCTGCTTCATTGTCAGCATGTAGCTCTCTGCATCCAGCCCAGCACACTCTCATGTGTGTAGAGAACCAACGTTCTGGGCCAGTTAGGAGGGTTGAGGTCGTGTAGCACCTAAAGGGATCCTGATCCCTCTGAATGCACCTCACATTCTATTGGCCCACAGTTGCATCAGCTACATTCTTTTTAATTCTACCCCAAATTGTGTATCTCATTGCACAACTAGGTATATGATTGGTTGAGGTAATATAATAGCATTCACGATACATTCCAGAACTCATTGGTACAAAGCACATTTACTACAACTCATCTACAACTTTGAGGTCCTCAGTTCCAATAGAAAAATATATTTATCAGCAAAGTTACACTTCTGGTAGAAAATCTAGGTTTAAGTTTAACAAATACATTTATACATGTACGTTAAAATGTAGAGTGAGACAGCATGTAGAAACTTCAATTCTCACATAACACAACACGCCCTAGGATGTCTCATTTTAAATCTTCTTATACCATTATATGACGAAGATTTTTTTCTCTTTGATAAATATTGGAAATGGAATGTTAGGCTATATAGCATTATTGAGAAAGCACTGAAGGATGTCTAGCCTCGAATATACATATTTAAACTGATGAATGGATCATTGTAAAATACCCATACAATTGAATGTTTTCTTATAAAAATGAAGTACTTGATGCCTACCACATCATGGATGAAACTTGAAAATATTATGTTAAGTTAAAAAAAATCTAGTAATGAAAGATCACATACTGTGTCATGTCATATATAGTAAATAAATTATATATAGTAAAACAAAACAAAACAAAACAAAAAAACAGAAAGTTGAGTTCTGTTTGCCCAGAGCTGAGGAAGGTAAAGTGGGGTGCCAGGCATAGAAGGAGCAATAAGGAGTGTCTGCTAACCAGTATAATGTTTTGAAAATGATAAAAATGGTCTAGATTATGAGGAGGGTTGCATACTATAAATATACTTAAAAGTATTGAATTGTCCACTTTAGATGGATAAACTTTGCATATGTAAATTATATCTCAATAAACCTATTAAAATATGCCTTTAATTAGAGGGTGTCATGATCATTTCTGTAAGATCAATTCCCCTTTCAATCTGGATTGCAGACTGAATGGACCACAACGCAGTGCATATTTTCAATCTATAGGATTTAAGAGTCTTCTCTCTGCTTATTATTATCAATAATATTGTCATGGTGCCTGTCAGAATAACATACGTATTGGCCGGGTGCAGTGGCTCACATCTGTAATCCCAGCACTTTGGGAGACTGAGTGGCTGGATCACGAGGTCAGGCATTTGAATTCAGCCTGATCAACATGTGCAACACCGTCTCTACTTAAAATACAAAAATTAGCCAGGTGGAGTGGTGTGCGCCTATAATCCCAGCTACTCAGGGGGCTAAGGCAGGAGAATTGCTTGAACCCGAGAGGTGGAGGTGGCAGTGAGCAGAGATTGCACCACTGCACTCCAGCCTGGGTGACAGAGGAAGACTCCATTTCAAAAGAAAAAAAGGAAGAAGAATATGTGTTATTAACTCAGTAATATCAAAAGGATTCCAAATGATTCAGTGTTTTCACTCATCCAAATCAAGAGTTGATATAGCTATACACAGTGGATCTGATGTCTACCTTTGCCAGGGTACTTTCCACCACTACGATTGTGTGTGTAGTATCCATTTCTGTCTTCTTGGTTATCTCCTCCATTTGGTGCCCAGAGGTCTTTATAGAAATGTTTACATTCATATGGTATTAAGCTAGGAGGAGAGTATACTTACAATTACTTCATTTCCCCAGAAATCTTAATGTTATTATGGTAGGAAGATCCATCTTGGGGACAACCCAGATTTTCTCTTAGTATTCCAAGTTTTCTGTTTGCCTGGGCAATACCATGTGTGCCCCTTGTCAGTCATATTCATAATTTGATGTACATTCTAAAACTCCACATCAAGTTCTTTCAGCTTTGCTTTTCATCTAAAGAGGGAATGCTTTCATAATTTCTAAGTCGATTTTGTGGTAGATTTAGGATTAGAAGCAAATTATAGGAATCATTTCTCACTGAATATATCCATAAATGTTATCCACATATTTAATCCAATTACACCTAGAGCAGAGTTTGTCTTCTGCTATCCAACAATCAGATGGCAGAAGTGATTGTTGAGTTATGGGTCTAACAGAAATGCCGTGTGTGATCTTTTTTATTTCTCTCCAAAAATTACTTCTAAATATATTTGACAATTTCCCATATTATCACAAACATTATTATTAATTTTAATTCTGGTCTGCTTAAGAACATCTGTGCTTGGGTTATGTGTCTCATTCTGTTTCATTTTGTCCTTTCATACCAATTATTTTTAACCCACTGGCTAGCTGGCATTGTACCTTTAAACGATATTTCTTTTATATTAAGATTTTACTCATAATATAATGGCTTTATATGATGTATTGCTCTGGTTGTGTAAATCTTTAAGGTTTTATTAACAACCTGGTGGTATGATTTATCATGCCTCCTACTTTGCTTAACACTTTAATTAACTTTATCTTCACTTGCATGGCATAACTACTGAAGCCCAGGTCTAAATTTGTAACCAACCCATTTAATCATGCCCTATGCTGTGTTTTTGTCTTAAGCTTTTTACATTCCAGTCCTTATAACTAGCTTTCTTGAGAAAGACAGGGTCTAATTCTGTTTCTGCACACTCAGTGAGATCTCTCTCTCTCTTTCTCCCACTCTCTTTTTGCATTAGTTTGTATAGGGAGGAATCTATTACCTTTATCCAATGTCCTATGTTCCTACATTCCAGCTTTTTAGGAACTTCAACATCTTGTGTCTTAAACTTTATTTACTGTTTTTAGTGATAACTTAATCTTCTGTCTGCTCCTGATGCTGTACAATCAATGGCGTTCCAAGCTTTTGGCCAAGTAGCATTTGTGTGCATTTTTATATAATTCTACGCATAATTTAGGCCGATGCTTAACATTGAGTTCTTAAATTTCTCTCCTGATGGCAATATTCTTCTTTTAGAAAGTCAAATGAGGAAGTCATATTAATACCTCTACAGGTATTTGACCATAAGTGACTGATATATTATGCCATTTCATCAAGCAACAGGTACATATTTTGGGTATTCTTCATAATGAGTGCCATTACTATTTTGGTCTCAGTCATATTCTATAGCCTTGTGAGGTTTCTCTCCTTCCTCAAAGGTGTTGCCCTTCCAGTTAAAACCTTTGACGAACTGTCTTTGCACCTTATATTCTGATGCATTTGTTTTTTCATGTTTGTTTCTTACTGAGTTTTTTCACAGCTTTATTTGCATCCTAGGAAATATGTTTGGGCTTAACTTCTAGCATATTTTAATGAATGGCTTCAATTCCTTGCACTAATTTTTGTCAGGTATATACATCATCTATTTCTCTAGATTAGTGAAATCTAAAAACTTCTTTTTGCCTAATCTGTAAGACTTGTTTGTGGCATAGCTAAATTAAGTGTGTGAGATTCCAATGTCAGTCTTAAGGATTTTATTCCACTCCTGGCACTTTGAGAACCTAGTTAATTTCCAGTTCTGGAGTACCTGAATGATACAATTCTATCTTTTAAGACAATTTGGTCTGAACCTATCTATCAAGTTTTGAAATAGTTCCCTTAACCTCAGACCAGACTCTATATCCTGTAACCTTTCATTAGCCCGTCTTCCCCAGCCCTTGGCAACAATAAATCTGCTTTCTGTATCTAAGCAATATGACCCAGCAACTCCACTCATATGCATATACTCTGAAGAACTGAAACAGATATTCAAATACTTATTCATGGGTGTTCACAATACTACTACTGGCAATAACCAAAAGGTGGAAACAACTCTAATGTCAACAACAGATGAATGGATAAACAAAATGTAGTATATGCATAGAATGAAATATTATTCAGCTGTAAAAATGAAGTACTAGCACATGCTGCAACATAGATGAACCTCTAGATTCATCGTTTTGATCACATTCCCGTTGGAGTGTTATGAGGTCTTTCAGGGCCTGCCATTTGCAGAGTTTGTGAGGAAGAGAGAGAAGGCCACATTCCAGATTGGCAGCAATTCTCTGGTTCACAGCACAGATAGCAAGTTATTTAGCCTGTATTTCCCCCCAGCCCAAAGCATCAAGCGCAGTACACAGGACAGAGCTGTTTTCCTCCATCTGGCATCTGTTTCCAGGGAGAATAGCACTCTCCACTCCTGCTTGTCTGAAATCCACATCTCCACTTCAGCGTCTTCCCAAACCCCTACCTGAACCTCACTCTGCTGAGCAGCCTTTGCTGCTGCTCATATGTTGTGTTTCAGGATTGTGTATCTTTCCTAGTATTGTTGAAAGTGGAGTTGAAAATCCTCCTTCTCATTTGTCTTGTTTTTGAATGATGTTCTAGAAGCAAAGGTGGCCACATCATTTTAACTCAGCCGTTTTTCTGAGAATAGCTGCACAGTGTTTAAAAAGTACTTTCTTATGAATAATCACCTTCTGTCTTGATGATACTTCTGTGTGGTTGGGACATTACCTCCAAGGTTATAAATCGCTCAGCTTCAATGAGGCAGTAAATGGCAGCAGGTTGATTAGAAATAGGTTCTTTTGTTTCTAAAAGATTTCTCTTCAATGTTTTGTAATGCAATCTGTCAGACTTGGAGAAAATTAACTAAGATATTTGAGCCTAAATTCCCCATATACCAAAAAAGCATTATCAGGTTATTGAGAGGATTTGATGAAATAATATGCATCAGGTATTAATTATATAGCACATGCTCAGTGAATGCTGAATTGAGTTGAATTTAAGTGAACTGAACACTGAAATGAAAACTCTGTTACCTTTGCCGGTGAATGTCTGATTTGCAAATCACTGTGCCAAACACAGTCTTTAAAAACCTTAAAAGCAAGCCTTAGTTAGGACCAAACATCTCACGTGGCCTCATGAGCCCCGAAGGGTAGCATTGCACTGATCAGTGTCTTAAGGCAGGTATGGTATGTGGATGTTCATTTGCATGTGTGCTGAGAGTTAAGAGAGCCAAGGCCAGGCCGCTGCAGGTACCACAAAACCCAGCACTCACTAGCTCTGTCACCTATGGCTGACAAAAGCCTCCATATTTCCCTTTGGAAATTAGTGATAATAACAATATCTACCTTATAGATTGTTGAATTTTAAATAAGATCCAACATTTAAACTTAGAGACCTAGGACATGGTCACAGGTTGATAAGCATCTGAAATTATTTTATTGTGATTCCACATTCATGCTAACACGGATGAAATTTCTTCATAGGAGACAGAGCATCCCACGCAGTGGGAAAGGGTCTCTCCCATTCAGTTTTGCAGATCAGTCTTTGGTGGATAAGCCAGTCTTCTGGTACTTGCTTTAGTGTCTGTTTATTCTCCTTGTATCTGATCAACTCTGAATGTCTTTTAAATTGCAAAATGCTGAAACTGCAAAGCTGGGAACAAGAATCCAGATCACAAGAATCCTATAAATGGCACAGCCTAAGAAGACAGCTGGCCTCCTTAGATGACACTTCTACTCCCACATAAACCAAATTCTAATGGAAGGGATTAGTGTAGAAACCACATCATTCACAGTGACTTGACTGCATGCCTATGTTCTTGATGAGCTAAACTTCTCTGGAAGGATGGAGGCTCTCTCCTTTTGCCTCAGCCCACACTATTTATTGAATACCATAACAACCCTCCATTTACTCAGAGGAAGTGCTTTGCAATTGCAAATCATTCTGGGAAGCCAAGTGAATTGGCATTTCTAAGTTAAAAAATGTTTTGTTTTTTTAAAGGATGCTTATCCATTTAAATCTTGAAACAGATCCAAATCAGGATTACTCATCACATTAAAAAAGAACAGCATAACATAGAATTCTCCCATTCAAAAAAAAAGTATTCTCCTACTACTTGCCCTAAATCCAACATACATACCTTAAAGATTCAGATTATGACACCTGAAAGCTGACAGCATGAGTTCGAGGCCCATTGATTGTCATGACGTAGGTATATATAACAGAGCTGGAGTATGCTCAGCCTAGCAAAACAGGTATGAATGTTACCATTGTTCATTTGTGAGAATAATACAGAGGCCTAGACTTATTCTGAAATCAACTCCATAAAATATATGAAGGGTCAGAGGACTCACCTCAGGAAAATGTGTCAAGAACACAACACATGCAAATAAACAAGGATGAGTGCCTTGCTTGTATAATAACTCCTGTGTTCCATGCAGAATGCTTTCACTTTGAAAATACACCCTGCCACATTGGCTGGTGTGGGGGTGGGGAGCAAGATAATCAAATAATAATAAAAATTAGCAAAGAGAAATCTAAAACACTTGAAAGTTGAAAACTTTACTAGCATGTTCTGATTGTTATTCTCAAGGAACAGTTAACTACATTAAATAACACCACACTTGCACTTCCTAAGTTACCCTGGCAAAGAGGCATTTCACAGATAACAACCAGCCAGGGGGCTTTCCAATGATAACTGGAGCATCTTCCCTTGCCCCCAATGGGGAACCTCTTTGATCTGCTTCTTCCCTTTTTCCAATTCTTGATTCTATTCTCATTTTTATCCTGCCTTTGATCAAAGGGGTCTCTCTAACCCTGATTTTCAACTCAGTCCCGAACATTTCACATGAACTTAAGTTTCTATCTCATCAATCTCCCCTGAGAGTTTCACCTTCTGCCACTACTCTGGGAATCAACCCCAGGCCCAGCCCTTTTCCCTCTGAGTCACCCAAACTATTTGTTGCTCAAGAGCAGGGCTCTGTCAAATATCACCATTGCACACTGGGTTTATACACTTTCCAAGAGATCAGCAAGATGAATGTAATCCTGAGCTTTGGAAAAATGATGGTGAGAGTGAGAACACACAAAACGTTCTCCAACTGCCACGTGTGACATTCGTAAGCTGTGAAATTTTATTAACATTACCCCAGGAAACCTAGTCTGCTCTGAGACTGAAGATTGCTTCAGAGCAAGTCCTGCTGACACACCAGATGATCTGCAGGTTATAAAAATTAACTCTCTATCTACATATAAATCATCTCCAAGAGTTCCCATGGGCAGCATCTGTAAAATGAGGCTTATTCCCTTCCCTAGAGGACTTGGAATGGCCATCCATCAACAGATACACTCTCCCAGCTAGACCTCCTGTCAACAATGGGCCACTGCCTCTTTTTGTAAATAACAATGGAACAGTTATCCACTTTTGTATTGTCTGTGGCTGCTTTCTCATTATGCTGGCAGAGATGAGTAGTTGAAACAGAGGCCTAAAGTCCCCAATATTTAAAATATGTATTCTTTGGCCTTTACGGTAAAACCAACAAACAAACAATTGCTGACTACAACTCAAGATCATGAGGTAGGTGGCTTTTTGATAATGTTGATATTTATTTCTTCTTGTGTGGTGCTCCTCTCCATTTTCAGTGGTCCTGTTCCATATCATATGGTGTTCCTCTGACAATGAGGCAGCTAATGGCATACCTCGCAGTTAGCTTCTTCAGAGTGGGAGTCATCCCTAACAGAATATGAATATTAAATGTATAATATAGTTTACATTTAGATTACAAAGCTATCCATCACAATTCTCCTAACTTAGGATTGTACATTCATAACATGCATTAACATCAATTTTATATTTTAAATACTTTTGTTATTAATGTAACAATTTTTCTTGATTTTTATAAAATGTCAAAAGGAATTAACAATATGGAAACTTCTGTTGCCTACTCCTTTCCTTTGAAGCCTGGTTTATTCTGCAGGAGAATTGCTGCCTGTCATCACTCAGACTATGCTATAGCAGAACCAACTGTTCATAGTCTACAATGTAAATAAAGACCCCTAGAGTTGTGCAGTACCGAATCTGCACAATTGTAAATGGTGGGCCCATAAATTTCGTAGCCAAATTTAGGAAACAATTGAGATAAAACAGGATCCGGTTGTCAAGTAAGACTCATGAAAATCTCAGATCTTTGTCAGCACCAAAGCGTATCCACAATTTCAAGTGCACAAGTAACCACTAAGTGTAGTGAGGCACAGCAAGGTCTGGAGTGTTGCCCACAGGTCTCTAGGTCTTTCCTCACTACATTAGACACTCTGGCTCTATTTGCATAGAAGGTCTCTAAATAATATATACAGCTACATTCTCAGGGGAAAAAGGCATCGGGGTCATGAAACATCTTCAATTCATGCTCAAATAGTTCTCTAGCTTACGTGACATTTTCTGCAGTATCATGCCTTAACACTTCATGGATCCCAGGTATATGTATCATGAGGAATCCTAAACAACCCCAAGCATAGCCCACTCAAAGCTTCCCATTGAGAAGGACTTTCTACTCTCCCTAGAAAACACCATTAATTTGTTTGCTAATGAAGCATATTTACAAGGAGATTTAACTGAGTATCACTTTTTTCCCCCTGAAGCAGCTCCTTAACTTCTTACCTCCCAGAAGTGTTTGCCTCAGGCAGCAGAATTGAAAACGGCCAGGATAGACTGCCTGACTCATCATCCAGAATAAGCAAAAGTAAAGAGCCTGGGAATTTAGAAACAGGTCAGAAGCTATTTGAAGAATGACACAGAATTGAATTTGAGACCAAAAAAATGTGTGCTCTAAATCATGTTTCTGCAAGACGTAAGTGGAAGTTTCCAGCATGAATGTCATTTTGGTTGGGAACCCACATTTTCTTAGGAAAAGCAGAAGGTTGTGATGGAAGAAACTAAAGATCTTGGAATTGGATAGACCTATTCCCATCTTCCCTAATTTCAAAGTACTGCAAATAAGTTGTTTCTTCTTTTTAATTTAATTTAATTTAATTTAATTTAATTTTGAGACATTGGAGTACAGTGATGTGATTTTGGCTCACTGCCACCTTTGCCTCCTGGGTTCAAGCAATTCTCCTGCCTCAACCACCCGTGTAGGTGAGATTACAAGTATGCTCCACCAGGACTGGCTAATTTTTGTATTTTTAGTAGAGACGGGGTTTCATCATGTTGGCTAGGCTGGTCTCGAACTCCTGACCTCAAATGATCCGCCTGCCACTGCCTCCCAAAGTGCTAGGATTACAGGTGTGAGCCAATGGGCCTGGCCTAGTAACTTCTTTAAGGCAGAGTTTCTACACCAATGAAAGTGAGCTTGCAATGCCCACTGGAGGTGAGGAGTAAATGAGCTATAGTATGTGAAGTTTTCAGCACAGTGCCTGGCAAAATGACAGTCTCTCCCTTTGCTTCCTTTGCTCCCACCACCTCATGCAGACTTTCAAGCCAAACAAATATACCAAACTACTAAGAAAAATCATCTGAAACTTGGAAACAGGCCAATAAAAAACACTGGGGTTTCTTTTAGTGCATCACTGGTGTTAACTTTCTAATCAATGGGCTGTTTTACAACTACATGGGGGCTTAGGATAACTTGGAGAATTTTATACAGTAGAGCTGCAAATAATTTCTATTCAATGGAATATATAATCCCAAATAGTATGGTTTATAGCCCTGTTGAATATTAACAATACCGCACGTTAACTCAGGCACCTACTAAATTGTCTATATATCTATATCTTGGTTGTCAATTGCTTTTTGGACGGCTGTTAACATCGTATGTGTTTCCTCATTAACTTATGATTTGAGGAAGATGTCTAGCACATGCTCAACTTATATTTGGATGGAAGACATATGTTTTAATTTTTTGAACATCATTATTTAGCAAAATGTACCTAATGGTTTACAGTGGGATTCAAACGCTATACTGTGTCCTTTATAACATGTGTTAGGTCAGTCAAAGATTAAGAGGAAACATTGACTCAGGATGGTGGTAGAGTGCTGTGAGAGAAGAGGAGAATGCTCTGAATGTGCTCAGCAGAGGTCCCTTTATCACCTTAGTTACCCCCTACCCTCTTTTCTCCAAGTAGTAAGTGTGGCATGATGACCTGTGATATCCATCTGGGTTAGGGAGGCCCATGCGGGCAGAGGAAGTCCACTCTGTTCTAAGCCTCTGAGATCAACTCCATCTTTTGCATTTAGCCTGCTACAATTTCCACAGAATCAATTACCTTCATCTTCAAAATACCAAGATCTAACAGGCCAAAATTGGGGTATAGATTTAGGGTCAAAAAGGCTCAAAGTGTCTCTTGATCTTCTCTTAGTTATTTTAAGCCACTTAGGCTAGTTACAAGCTAAACAAAACCAGATACCCTGCCATCTAAGATAAATCACTAGAAATTGAGGGAAGATAAATTACTATAATTTGTGGCAAACAAAGAGTTCATTTTGCAGACATTGCCCTCCATTCACATATCCTCCTTAAAGACTGCAATAGGTGGCTGTGTGAAGACAGAATTATCACATATGAGACTTGAGAGTCCAGCCAAATATCATTTCTTCAATGGCGGCACTTGGTTGAGATGAACGTTTGCCTAATTTCTTCTCATGAGAACTCTGTTAATGTCGTTTTTGTTCAAATATTTCAGAGTTACCATTCTCTCACCCCACCCCTTCACCTTTACGTTCTATCTTCAGGAGTCATCTCATTCACCCCTCAGGGTTTCCAGTCCATCCCATTGACCTCAAGCTCTCTAAAGGACATAGCTTCTGTTTCCCTTGCCTTTAACTGCCTCTATCACTTCAACTAAGACTTAACATCACTCCAAATAAGCAAGTTTTCTGTAGAATGCCTATGGCTATAAGTAACTGGGAATATTGGGTTGATAATTAAAGGGAGTTAAAGATTATACAGGTCATGATAAATTGCTATATTTGCCACTTGGGAATGACATTAAGAAAAATATTTCTTATCACATTTAATGGGGGATATTTAGGTTGGAAGTGCTAGAGAAAGTTTGCATATTTCTGACTTAGTGTGAAATCCATTTAACTGCTACAATTCAAATTATACAGAAGGAAAAGAAGCATATTCATAAATAAAATGTATTGTAAAATCCTTAAAATTTATGCTTGGAAGCCTATATTCCTTTTGCAGAGTGTTTCTCCACCTTAGTCATACCTTAGAACCCGCTGAGGAGACTATAAATGTCCTGACACTTAGGCTGTCGTCAAAATCATTCAGCCAGATTTTCTAGGGATGGACTTACAGATCAGCATTTTTCCATTCCTCTGGAGTTCTGCATTAACACACTTTCCATATGGCTACAAGTTAAAAGCAAACTAAATTAAATAATGGATGTGGTGTGTTCAAAAGAAATCATGAGGCTTATGTTTTATAAAAGCACATGCAATTTTAAGTGGCATATTTCTAATTTATATCTCATTTTTAATTAAGTATAATACTAAACACCTTACAAGAGTTACTCACTTAAGATAAGGCCATCTTTTGTCAGCTTTAACCTTGACATAACTCTATTTGGTAGGGCTGTAACAGTACTTACACTTTCCTAGAAATAGCAACCCATCTTTGAACTCCGAAGTGGCTATAATCACTCTCTTACTTTCTCCTATTTTCCACTCTCATAGTCCCTCATGTACAAATGCACACATATGCCACAACCTCTGATCATGCCTTTAATGTGTATGTAGAAGCATGAGATATTATATGTTTAAGGATATTAAATAGTTTTATTTGGTTATATTTATTTCAAAGGAAATGCTGTATCCAGTATTGAACTTATAAGAACATGATTATTTTCCCAGACTTCCACTGTAATTCTTTCAGCATCTCTCAAAATGCACTGCTGAAGCAGAAATTACATTTCCAATAATGCCTGTGTCCTGGATGAGTTATGTTATTTAACTTTCCTTCCTGCTGGCTCTGGGGTTTGATTGCTTAAATACCTTAGAGATATTATGACTCATTCTCTGTTTGGTTGGTGTTTATGAGAACATCATCCAAAAATCAGAGCCTATATTCATTTAAACTATAGTGATTGAATTAGTTGATTTTTAGCTGAATCATCTGGTGGAGATTAAAACATAAAAATAACCTATACTTCCTAAATGTTAAGTCAGGTTTTTAAGAGATTTGAAGAGGTTAATTAGGATAACAGATTAATTATATTATTCAACAGTGTGAGTGCTGAGGTCTAAATCAGCTGATTTTTCTCAATTCCAAAAATGATTCTTCAAGCACACTGTGTTAGTCCATTCTCACGCTGTTATAAAGAACTTTCTGAGACTGGATAATTTATAAAGGATAGAGGTTTGTTGGCCAACAGTTCCACAGGGCTGAGGAGGCCTCAGGCAATGCACAATCACTGCAGAAGGGAAAGCAAACATGGCCTTCTTCATATGCTGCAGGAAGGAGAAGTGTAGTGCGAAGGGGAACAAAACCTTTTATAAAGCCATCAGATCTAAGAAAACTCACTCAACTCACTGTCACAAGAACAGCATGGGGAAACCACCCCCATGATCTAGTCACCTCCATGAGGTCCCTCCCCCAACACGTGGGGTTTACAATTTGAATTACAATTCAAAGTGAGATTTGGGCGGGGACACAGAGCCAAACCACATCACACACAGTCCAGTGGACTGCTTTATCATTGACATTTTCAAGGAGTTCAGAAATTAAAGTATGCTTAACGTTTTTTTCTTGGGTAGGAACTTACTTGAAATGCTCCAAAAAAAAATACGTTTTTATAATTTCACAAATAATTGTTTCTGGGCTTTTGTCATGCTTTATGAATTATGCTAGGGTAACAGGGTATGATAAAATTTCTCAGCCAACCCAAAAGGAAATCACAGTCAACATACAAATGAAAAATTAAGCAAGCAAGTAATAAAAATGCAGTTACATGATGCTATGTTGGATAAAGTATAGGAGGTTATAGATTTTGAAAATAAGGGCACTTAACTGGTTTTGGTGATCATTGAAGGTTTTTAAAAGAGACATTCAAACTAAGACTTGTAAATACAATTTCCCTTTAAACAGTGCAGAGATTCGGGGTGTAGATGCCCTTTATAATTGAAAATTTGGGCATAAGTTTTGACTCCACCAAAACTTAACTGCTAATAGTCAAATGTTGACCAAAAGCCTTACCAATAACATAAACACCTGATTACCATATATTTCGTATCCTATATGTACTATACACTGTATTCTTAAAATAAATTAAGCAATAATTTGTTGTAATTTATTACAATAATAGAAATGTTATTATGAAAATAAGAAAAAGAAAATATAATTACAATTCATTAAGTGGAAGTAAATCATTATAAAGGTCTTCATCATTGTTTTCACATTGAGTTGACTGAGGAGGGGAAAAGAGGGATGGTGCTACTTTCTCTGGGGTGGCAGGCATGGAAGAAAATTTGCAGATAAGATAAGTGAACTCATGCAGTTCAAACTAATGTTCAAAATCAATTGTATATGTAAAGTCAGGTATCAACCAACCAATAGAAAAATTATGCTAAGCAAGGATAAAAATGTATGAATGGTCAAAAGCAAGAACGCATAATTCATAAATTGCAAGTACTTCAGAAACTTTTGTGAGGGGTTTTGGTAATTCCCCATCGGTAGAACTGTTGTGGTGTATGTGCATGTTTGTAGCTGTGCATTTTGCCATAAGATAGGTTAATCTGATTAGCAATATAGAAATTCTACTTTAATAACAATAGATTGGAGAGACACTTACAACTAAAATGAAATAATAGACGCAGAACTTAACCTTTTTCCTGAAATAACCAAAACATTGATAAACTATATCAAGTGATGGTTTCGAGACAATGAACATGAGAAAGCAATGGGCAATTAACCCTAAAGAATGCTAAACAAATGAAGTAAGGGCTACAATTGGCCAGCTCACTTCACCGAGAGAATAGTTACAAATTAGAGCCACTTTCAGACTTGGCACCAGGCCTGCACCCATTTACCCTGACTATCGGCCCACCTGAAGAACCTGGCAATAGACCTACTGTCCCATAGACTTCTACAGCCAACTTACCCAGAACCTCCAGCTAGACCAACTGTTCAAAAGGTTTCCCTACTGAAGTCAGTCTGTAGGCGTTAATTGCTTCTTCAAATGCATAAATACCAGTGCAGGATAGAAGAGTTGTAAAGAATGAAGGAGTCATGATCCTACCAAATGAAAAAAATAAAGCTGCAGTTACTGACCCTAAAAAAAATAGAAATTAAAGAGCTGTCAAGAAAGAATTCAAAATAATCATCTTGAAGAAATTCAATGAGCTGCAAGATGACAGAAAAGCAATGAACAAAATGTAATCAGGAAAACAATACATGAACAGAATATGAAGGTTTTTAAATTTGCATTTTCTTAATTTTATTTTATGTTCTAGGATGTATGTGCAGAATGTTCAGGTTTGTTACTTAGATGAATGTGTGCCATTGTGGTTTACTACACAGATCAACCCATCACCTAGGTATTATGCCCCACATGCATTAGCTATTTATCCTGATGTTCTCCCTTCCCCTGCCCCCCATAACAGGTCACAGTGTGTGTTGTTCCCCTCCCTATGTCCATGTGTTCTCATTGTTCAGCTCCCACATATAAGTGAGAACATGCAGTGTTTGGTTTTCTGTTCCTGTGTTAGTTTGCTGAGAATAATGTCTTCCAGCTCCATCCATGTCCCTGCAAAGGACATGTTCTCATTCCTTTATACGACTGCATAGTATTCCGTGGTATATATGTCCCACCTTTTCTTTATTCGGTCTATGATTGCTGGACATTTGGGTTGATTCTATGTCTTTGCTATTGTGAATAGTGTTGCAACGAACATACATTTGTATGTAATTTTATAATAGAATGATTTATATTCCTTTAGGTATTTACCTAGTAATGAGATTGCTGGGTCAAATGGTATTTCTGGTTCTAGATCTTTGAGGAATCACCAAACTGTACTCCATAATGGTTGAACTAATTTACATTCTGACCAACAGTGAAAAGCATTCCTATCTCTCCACAGCCTTACCAGCACCTGTTGTTTCTTGACTTTTTAATAATTGTTATTCTGACTGGTGTGAAATAGTATCTTATTGTGGTTTTGATTTGCATTTCTCTAATGATCAGTGATGTTGAGCTTTTTTTCATGTTTCTTGACCACATAAATGTCTTATTTTGAAAAGCGTCTGTTCATGTCCTTCACCTACTTTTTAATGGAGCTGTTTTTTCCTTGTAAATTTGTTTAAGTTTCTTGTAGATTCTGGATATTAGACTTTTGTCAGATGGATAGATTGCAAAAAGTTTCTTCCATTCTATAAGTTGTCTGTTCACTCTGATGATAGTTTCTTTTGATATGCAGAATGTCTTTAGTTTAATTAGATCCCATTTGTCAGTTTTTGCTTTTGTTGCAATTGCTTTTGACTTTTTCATTGTGAAATCTTTGTCCATGCTTATGTCATGAATGGTATTGCCTAGGTTTTCTTCTAAGATTTTTATAATTTTGAGTTTTACATTTAAGTTTTAATATATCTTGAGTTAATTTTTGTATAAGATGTAAGGAAAGAGTCCAGTTTTAATTTTCTGCAAATGGCTAGTCAGTTTTCCTAGCACCATTTATTAAATAGAGAATTCTTTCTCCATTGCTTGCTTTTGTGAAGCTTGTCAATGATCAAGTGATTATAGATTTATGGTCCTATTTCTAAGATCTCTATTCTGTTCCATTGGTCTATGTGTACATTTTGGTACCAGTACCATGCTGTTTTTATTACTGTAGCCTTGTAGTATAGTTTGAAGTCAGGTAGCATGATGCCTCCAGCATTGTTCATTTAGCTTAGGATTGTCTTGGCAATATGGGCTCTTTTCAGTTTTCATATACATTTTAAAGTAGTTTTCTTTCTAGTTCTCTAAAGAATATCAATGGTAGTTTACTGGGAATAGCATTAAATCTACAAGTTACTCTGGGCAACATGTCCACAAAATGTGATAATAAAGGGGTAGGACCAAGCAAAAATTCTAAAGCTGAAGAATATGATCATTGAACCAAAAAAATTCAATTGAGAGTTCAATAACAGATTCAATCAAATAGAAAAGATAATTGGTAAGCTAGAACACAGGTCATTTTAAATTACCCAGTAAAAGGAACAAAAATTAAAAACGAAAAGGAGTAAAGAAAGCCTATGAGACTTATGGAAAACCATGGAATGAACTAATCAATATATGCATGACTGAAGTCTAAGAAAGGGAGGAAACAGAAAGGGGAAGAAAGCTTATTTTAAAAAATAACAGCTAAAAACACACACACCTAGAAAGGGAAATGAACACACAGAATCGAATATCCCAAAGAATCCCCAAATAATCTGAATACAAATAAATCCACATCAAAGCTAAAATTATAATCATATTTTCCAGTCTAAGACAATTTAAAAGCAACATGAGAAAGCTGACTCATTACATGCAAGACAATTCACCTAAGCCTGTAAGTGAATTTCTCAGCAGAAACCTTGCAAGCCAGAGAACTAGGATGACATATGCAAATTGCTGAAAGAACAACAACAAAATACTATACAACAGAACTGTACCCAGGAAAACTGTCCTTCGAAATTAAAGAAGAAATCAATACTTTCCCAGACAAACAAAAACTGAGACAGTTTATCACCACTAGTTGAGCCTTACAAAGAGTGATAAAGGGAAATCTTCAAGTTGAAACAAAAAGATGCTGAACAGCAACATAAAAGCATATTGGAGTATAAATCTCATTGGTAAATGTAAATATATACATAAATACAGAAAATACAATACTATACCATTGGTGTATAGTATAAGATAGTGGTACATAAATCACTTTTAACTCTCATATTAGTTTTAATAGACATAGCATTAAGAATAGATATAGCCACAAAATTTGGATCATGAACAATGTAAAAATAAGTAAATTCTGACATCGATAATATAAAGTGTGTGCTTCAAAGATGAAACTGGAGAGATTTTGTATGTGATTAAAGTCAAGTTGTTAGCAGTTCAAAATAGACTGCTCTAACAATAAGAAGTATGCAAGCTTCATAGTAACTGTACACAAAAAAAGAAAAATGTATAGTAGGCACAAAAAAGATTAAAAGAATCAAAGTATATTACTACAAAAAATTTATCAAATCATGAAAGAAGACAGCAAGAGAGGAACAAAGAACTGCAAAACAAACAGAAAACAAGATGAAAATAGCAAATCCTTATCTATAAATGACTACTTTAAATGTAAAGATTAAACTCACAGATTAAAGGACATAAATTGGAAGAACAGATAAAAGCAAAACAAAACACCATTCAACTATCTACTGCCTGCAAGACACTCACTTCAGGTTTTGAGACACATATATGCTAAAAAATGCAATGATGGTGAAAGATATTCCAAGAAAATGGCAACCAAAATGAGGAGCAACTATATTTTTATCAGATAAATTAGACTTTAGGTCAAAAACTTTCACAGGAGGTGATCCAAGATGGCCGTTTAGGAACAGCTCAGGATTGCAGCTCCCAGTGAAAGCGCAGAGGGTGAGTGGACGCCGTGTTTTTATTGCCCACAGACTAGGAAATTCCCGGGCAGAGGTGCTCCACGGTCACCAGCGCGGCTGCTTTGCCCCGCGCGGCTGCTTTGTTGGCGCCCCGGAGCCGCGGTTCT